>NW_023277042.1:0-26773 GCF_003668045.3 Cricetulus griseus
AGATGTTTATTTGAGGGAAGATATTACAGGTATGATTTTCCCAATAACATAGTAAGTATGAATAATGATAATTCTTCAAGATTTCTCTCTTCTCTCTATATAGCAATATAATAGAAAGGTTATCTAGGAGTCAATGATGTCAACACTTTTCTCATTCAAATTGCTCAAGTTTCCTAGAATTTTTTATTATTTTCTCATATATTATACCCTGACCATATTTTACCCTCTTTGCCCTCCCCCAGATTCTCTCATCTCTTGTCCAGATTTACCCTCTTACAGATCACCTCAGAAAATGTCAGGTTTCCTAAGACCTTCTACCGTCCATGGAATAACATGCTACTCTAAGACTTGGCAATGCAGCAGCAGGAGAAAAGGGTAGCATAAGTAGGCCAAAGAAACAGTGACCTCCCACTGATAGGAATCCCACAATAACATTAGGCTATTTAGCAATAACATATATGCATAGGGCTTGCATAAGCCCCCTTGACGCCCTGATCTCTGTGAGCTCCTATGAATACCAGTCAATTTCTCTGTGGACAGGGTTTCTGTGCTGTTCCTGACCCCTCTGTTTTCTCTGATTCTTCTTTTGGAAGTATTTTTTAAAATGTATACTGGCATGAAATGGAAAGCTCAAACAAATGGCAAATTTATAAAATTCTGAATTCTACCAAAACTGAAAAGAGTGCATATAAAAACCAAAGCAGATCAACAAAGAGGAACAACAGTTCAATACTCATTGAAGAAAAATATCTCAAGAAAAATTTTTGGTTCCGTAATAAGTTCAGGTTCTTAAATATTGAATAGCTGAAGATTAGCCCCAAGAAAACCCCCAAAGCTCACATAGACTGCTAAGACTCTTGCTTACATCCAACCTTATTGGTATGCCTTATTGCAGAAGACAACACAAATGTATGTCAGCCAACACGGACAAGTTGAGCTGGTGTATACTCAGAAGCATCACCACTCCTGACTGTCAATCATAAAACAGGAATGTACTCTGCATTTTAGTGAAGGAGAAAGACAATCATCAATATCATCCAGCTACAAACTCTAGAACAACAGTGACCCATTTACAAAATAGACAGAAACAGTAATGGCAAAAATACTATGTCAATAACCAACCAGGTTTTGATTGGTTTTCAGGTATAGTCAAGGAGATGGAAGCTGTAATTGACACTGCTAACATGTCCAGGAATCTGAGCAATAGGCCACGGGGCCTTTTGGAAAACCTGATGCTATTACCCTGCTAAAGGAACATAGTGATAAAATGACTCTTGATGACATATTGCTATACTGAGATATTAATGTTTCAAACAGCCCACACCAGTGAATCTCTCTTGCAGGAGATGGCACTAACACAGAGACTGATAACAATGTGGAGAGAGTGGGAGACCTTGTAATACTTAGTTCTAAATGGGATGGCTTCATGAAAATTATCCCTCAAGTTTCAGGGACCTATTGAGAAGAGGAAATATAAAGACACTAGGAGCCAGATGGAATAGATGATTCCAAGGAAGAAGTGCATTCCAGATACAACAGGACAGATGAACACTTCAACTCACATAGACTGTATCAATATACACAAGCATATGAAGGTTCAAGCAATGTGTTTGTTCTATCAATGAAAATGGGAGGCAGAAACCAGTTTCCATCACTAACCAAGGACACATCTGCAATTGTTTCCTGATGGCAATGGAAGAATAAGTTTCCTGCAATGTATTCTCACTGGGTATCTTAACCATTCCATTCTTGAACTAGGGATAAATACTCTTTCCAGTGCCAGAGGAATCATAGACTGCCCAGGCTTCCCTACTGACACCCACCTACATGGGCCCTCATTCATTCTTAGGAATACACCAGTCCTTTTATTGGAAGCTTTTACTGTAGGGAAGCGATTACTAAGAAGGACTGATACCTGGCTTGTAGTTGTATTGGTACTTTTGTCTTTAGGTGAGGGGGTAATTAGAAGGAGCTGAATCCTGCTGTATGTGGGGCTTTGGCTGTGCAAGAGAAATTATCTTTTAGAAACAGACCCAACTATGTATTGTGTGAGAGTTTTAGTTACAGAAGAAGGGAGAGCTGGTAGCATCTGCATTTTGTTTGCCAGAGGGGGATTTGTTGAAGGAAGGATATCTACTACAGTAAGTACTGACACCTCATTCTGGACAAAGCAAAAGACAGACAGACACAACACAGCACACACACACACACACACACACACAGAGAGAGAGAGAGAGAGAGAGAGAGAGAGAGAGAGAGAGAGAGAGAGAATTTTCATAGATAATTGTACTTGTCAAAACAAGTAAACCAGCATTTGATGTTGTGTGTAAGTCTTTACGTGTGTGTGTGAGAGTGAGAGAGAGATACAGAGAGCGAGTCTTTTGTATTTAATAGAAATTTGAAGCTAGCATGACTAGAGAACTAGACTGTGTGTGGGGGGGTGCCTAGGGTTAAACTCACCCAACCTGTTAGCTCCCATGTGTGTATGTGTATTTGTGTGTCAGTGGAAAAAGAAAAGAGAATACTGAGCAGTCCTGATTCCAAACTCTGCATGGGGAGGTTGTGGCTGTAAGGCTGTGGACACCTTGAAGGAAATGACACCAGCCCTGTTTAGAGGGATTTGGTTGTAAGTGAATGGAAATGTATCAGGACCTGGCATCATGATCTGCTGTGAGTGTATGGGGTGGGGGTCTTTGACTATTGGTGAGGGGTACCTACTGGACCCAACACCCACCTTTCTCTCTCTTGCCCTCAGGCTCTTCTGTTTCTACCTCCTCTTGCTCTCCCTATTGCTCTTCCTTTCCCTTCCCCCTTTTCTCCCCTGTGTTTGTGTGTATATTATTTAGTGATTTAGGATTTGGACTTTCCTGTTCCTTGCACTGCATCCAATCTCGCTTTCCACCTTACATCCCTCTTGTGCCTCAGCTTGTCCCATGTAACCCACAAACATGAACACTTTAATGAGTTAAAAGCATGTATATGTGTGATTTCTTAATCATAAATAGACACAGGTATTTCTAACCTAGTGAGTACATTTACCTTTGTTCATTTGTATGAGTGTTCAGAGCAGACCACTGGGAACTGAACAAACCAAGTGGCAACTTGTCCCTGGAGGAGACTGATTCTCCTTGTCTCCACAGGTATTGACAACCTGTAACACTTCTGGTGGTGGACCATGTGGAATTGACCCAGCCTGCATTTGTATGTGAACTGCTGTTGTCATATTTGTCTTGATTTGTAAACACATTACTGAGAGAAGATCTAAACTATCCCAAAAATGACACAACTGCATGCACCTTTATCAGTTTAGATTTAGCATGGCATATTCACTTCTCTGCATTTTGATCAGTTGTGGATCTCTGTAATAGTCTGCTATATCAAAAGGAATGTGCTTTGACGAGGTTCAGCTGCTATACTTATCGGTGGGTACAAGGATACATATTTGGAATAGAGTTAGATATTACATTGGTGTAAGAAAATGGAAGTCGTAGTTTTTTTCAACTCTCTAGTCCATGACCACTCCAGGAATGTTAGTTGTCTAGGTTTACAATACCAACATGTATTCCCTTAGATAGATATGTGGTGAGAACAGGAACTTCTAATTAAATGTAGGGTTTTCATTTTTTCCAGACATGAGCTCATTGAAGATGAATGGATACTTCATAGACTTCTCACTGGGCTGAATGATGAGTAGAATACCATCCTAGGAACATGGGACACTTCAAAAGAACAACAAAACCAACATCTAGAGCTGGTTGCTGAGCACACAAGCAGCCATGGGTTCAATGCTAAGGACCACGTGCATAAAGGTTAGTGGCATATGCCTGTAACCCCAGCTCTCATGGGAGTTAGAAAAACTGACATTCAAGGTCATCCTAAGCTACATAGAGAGTTTGGGGTCAGCCTGTGATACAGGAAATAGTGTCTCTAAATAAATGTAATTATGCAAATATGTGAAATCATGGAGGGAGACTGTTTCAGATGGGTATGAATACCCTTATCTGAGCTGTGAAAGCGTGGCAATGACACAGCTCCTACCTTTCATGACATTGATATCAGCTTAGATTTCACAACATCTAGGAGTGGGAATAGCTGGATAGTGGTCCATTAAGTGAGGTTTTCATGTGGTGACTACTGGTTTCTGCATGCAGAGTCCTTATGCAGCCAGCTAAAGTATGCCAGATGCAGCCTTGCAAACTTTGCCAGCTGTGAGTTAGGAGAAATCACTTGCCAAAATGTATCCAGGGGCAAAAAGGTAGCCTGGAAAAGAGCTATCCTGAGGCAGGGAGAGATCCAGAGTATTAGAGAGGCACCACAACCAGGAAGGGTTCCCTAAGGAGAAGGCAAAGTCCCAGGACGGGGCTGGCAAGGAGAGACAGGGAGGTGAGAGAAGGCACAGGGCCAAGAAAGTGTTGGCACAGAGTGGGTACTGAAGAGACACCACTCAAAGAAGAAGGAGAGGAGTTTGGAACATGAACAGGGTCAGGTTGCTCATGACCGGGGTGAGAGAAAAGCCAGGATATCAACATTGGTTGCTCTGGGTATATTTAGTAATTAGTATTTAATACACACTCAATAATTTTATATAGATAGTAATGAATATTATTAAACATTAGTTATTTTTAAAAATGAATTCTGCCAAACATTAAGGTTGAGGGAGTTCCCTTCCTGGGGAATGGGTTCCTAAAGCCCATTCTTGCACCAGGAATAAATACTGGTTCCACTGCCAGCTGCCCCATAGGCTGTCCAGGCTTCCCGATTATCTCCCATGTTCAGGAGGCTTGGATTGGTCTTATGCAGACACCTATCCTTTTATTGCAATTTTCACTGTAGTGAATAGGCTACAAAAAACACTGATACCTGGCTTGTATTTGTATTGGGCCTTTTGCCTCTAGGGCATGGGGTACTTAGCAGAAGCTTAATTCTGCTATATGTGGACTTTCTGTGCAAGAGATAATACCTGGCAGATACCAGCAGGGCAATGTACTGTGTGAGGGTTTTAGTTACAAAGGAAACAGCTAGTAGGACTTGTATTTGTTTGCCATAGTGGTGCTTTGGATGAATGGAAGGACACCCTGCAGTAAGGAACAGACACCTCATTCTGAATGAGAGTGTGTGTGTGTGTGTGTGTATGTGTGTGTGTGTGTGTGTGTGTAAGAGAGAGAGAAAGAGAGAGAGAGAGAGATAGACACACACACACACACACACACACACACACACACACACACAGAGATGATAGAGGATTTTCATGTACATTTAAACCTAGCAGGACCAGAGCATATGCTGTGATTTTTGCATGCTTGCGTGCGTGCGTGCGTGCGTGCGTGCGTGCGTGTGTGCGTGCGTGCGTGCGTGCGTGCGTGTGTGTGTGTGTGTGTGTTTGTCTGTGTGTTCGAGCACCAACCTGCTTGTAGACACTTGTAGACACTTTGGTTGTTTGCTAGGGTTATCCTCACACAACATGTCTTCTCCCCTGTGTGTATGTGTATACGTGTGTCAGGGACGATAAAGGAGGAGATTCTGAGCAGTACCTGACTCCAAACTCTGCATGGGGAATTTTTGCTTTACAGCTGGGGACATCACGAAGGACATGACACCTTGCCCTCTGTAATGGAATTTGGCTCTAAGGGAATGGGAAATGTATCAGGACCTGGCACCATGATCTGGTGTATATGTATGGGGTGAGGGGGGCTTTGACTATTGTTGACAGGATACCTACTGGACCCGACACCCACCTTTCTCTCTCTTACACTTAGGCTCTTCTGTTACTACCTCCTCTTGCTATCCCTATTTCTCTCACTTTCTCTCCCCTGTTTTTGTGTGTATATAATTTGGCTATTTAGGATTTGCAAGTCAGCAGGTCCTGATATCTAGTTGTTTGCATTTGAAGGGGAAAAGTAAGGACCTGACACACGTCATATGGTCCTGTGTTTTTCTGCAGGAATAGAGAAGACTTTGGTTGTTCTGTGCCTTTTGTGCAGGGACTTCCTAGACAGAACATATCTCCTCACACTTCTCTTCCAGGATTGTGAAAATAGATGGTTTTGGAAGGTCTGATTTGTGTTTGCACAGTTTCTATTCTGTTCTGAGTCAGAGGGTCATCAGGCAATATCAGTGCACTATAATGAGATTGATGATTACTTTGAATCCCATCGTAGAGCTTTAATCCAGTAGCTGATGGAAGCAGAAGCAGAGATTCACAGCCAAGCACTGAGCTGAAGTCCTGGAATCCAGTTGTATAAAAGGAGGAGTGATGAGCAAAAGGGGGAAGACTGTTATGGGGAAACCCACAGAAACAACAGACCTGAAAAGTTGGAGCTCACAGACCCAAGTATGACAGCAGGGGAACCATCATAGGACTGAACCAGGAAGCAGAACTTGGGTGTCAGCTGGGGGCCTTGGGCAGTCTATGGGACTTCTGGCAGTGAAAGCAGCACTTGTACTTGTGCATGCAGGAATGGTCTTGGGTAGTCCATTCCCTATGGAGGAATACTCTCTCAACCTAGGTCCTGCCCCAAATGATGTGACAGACTTGATTATGCCCCAATCAAGATTCACCCACCCTGGGATGTGGATGGTGATTGGTGGTGTGCATGGGAAGATAAGAGGGAGAGGGAACTGGGATTGGTTTGTAAAACAATATTGTGTATAATAAGCAAAATATATTTTAAAATGTTTTCAATGATGAAATGCCAAGAGGAATAATAGCCTGGCATGATATATTCATGTATGCATTCTACCTGCCTTTTAAAAAATAATTGACACTAATATTTCTCCAGCTATTCAATAAAGGAAAGGAAAGAGACACTTTCGAATTATCTTCAACAAAGCCTACAGGAGTCTTCTGCCAGACATGGTGACGTGAGCTTTCCTTCCTTGATCCCATACTTTGGAAAAAAATCACTGACTTCCACCCCTCGGTTTTCCTCTGACTTCCCCAATATCTGTTGTGCACAGATAAATAACTCACACCAAAATAAACAAACAGAAAAATATACCCTGACTAAAAAATTAAGCAGAGACTATAAACCAACATTTTATGCACCTAACCATGACACTCCTTATTGAAATCACTTGAAACTTTCAGAAAGTTCAAGAGAACATAAACTAAGCCAAGTTGAATCTCAAGAAGAGTTCATCACAGAAAATCACAAGGATAATTGCAATATAAAAATTGCCAAATAAAACATATTATTTGAAGGAACAGGACAATGAGGGCACAGGCCTTGAATCCTAGAACTCTGGATGCAGTGGCAGGTGTAAGTTCTAGGCCAGATTGGTTTACACTGAAAGTTCCATAGGAAAGGCTCCGAAGTTTACAGAGAAACTGTGTCTCAACAAACAAAACAAAAAACAAACAAACCAACAAACAAAAAACAATAAAAAACAACTGAAGTACATGAATGCAATTTAGGAATTAAAAGCCCTTAGCCTAAAGAATATAATTCAGTTATTTTCCAGAAAATAGTTGCAAATGAAGATGACTTGGTTATCTGTGACATACCAGTCTCAAAATGTAAATTTTGAGGGAATGTGACTAAAGGTGGTGATTAATACTTTTAATCCCAGTATTGGAAGGCAGAGGCAGGCAGATCTCTGTGTGTTTGAGGACAGACAGGTCTAAAGAGCAAATTTAAGGACAGGCTCCAAAGCTACACAAAGAAACCTGGTTTCCAAAAAAAAATACTATTATTTTGAGGGAACATAAACAGGTCACTGAAGACAAGGTATAGAATACCAGTCTCATTGGGATTGTTCACAATATTCTGAGATGTGTCCTTGTTGTCTCAGCCGCCAGAGACTCTTAGACAAAAGAGAGAGGGAACTGGGTGGTTTAGAATCCAGGCTTGGGTTCCCGATGAGTGAATAGGAACAATGTCCAGCGGCCCAATCCCACACTCAACCGTGTTTTTGACGTAAGAGCGTGCTGGGTCCCAGGAAAACAAAATAGTCCTGGAATACAGCATCCAATGAGGCTGTACCTGGTGTTGCTTGAGTTGAACAAAAATCCTCTTCGAATTTGCGGCTTAAAACACTGTCTATGCGCACTGCCACTGGCACTGGTGTCAGCGAAGTGAACGCTCTGCCTTCACTCGCAAGACTGGCACCAACTGTCTCTTGACCATCCAGCTCGTGCTGTGTGTGCATCCTGATCTGTAACCTGATTGGTGTCAGGTACAGAACTGAGCCAATCAGATTGAGACGCCTATCGGGATTCCCTCATTGGTCTGTTTGAAGTCCCGTGACACGTGTCTGCTCTAAAGTGATCTGGCACGTGCATGCCCACATGGATAGCAGGTGGGGTCCTCTGAGAGCAGGCATGGAGCAGAATGCTTTGCTTGCTCTGTGCCTTTTAAGAACAGCACAGCCAGGAGGCATCCCTTCACACTTCTTCCCTTCCAGGGTCTCATTTAAGTGGTGAAAACAGACTTGGTTTCTGAAGGTCTGATTGGTGTTTGGACTGTTTCTAGTCTGACCTGAGTGAAATGGTCATCAGGCAATATATGCGCAGTGGAGCCTTGTGATCACCCATACATGAAACATCAACAGGACCTCAGAAACTTCTGCCTTCAAAGTACTAATAGTCAGAAGCAAAAAGCCAGGCTCTCATATTCAAGAACCGCAAGTGCATGCTAACCTTTCCCTTAGAGCCCCCTCTCTATCTTAATATCAGTGCTTAGGTCTGTGTGAAATCCTTTACTTTGTAAACTTGAAAAATACATCACTAGCTAGTCATGACTTATCATGCCTACAAGGGTAATCAATATTCTTAAATTAAAACAATAAAAACCACAACCAAATCAAACCATCATTTTCCTCATCAACTTTCCCCTTCCTTGCACTGCTTTTGTGGTGGGTGATTCCCATTCAGAAATTTTTATTTCTCATTTGTAGCAACTTCTAAAATTTATTCTGTTTCTTTGTTTCCTTATACTCTAGGAAAACACTGCCAATCACTTGGTGATCTAGTCCTCAAATTCCTGCTTGCAGTGTTTACATATCCCCAGTATTCCTGCCTAAACTGCAACTAGTTCTTTGAAGATAGGTTTTTTAATGGTTTTTGAAAAATTCACATATAGATAGTGCATCTAATGTGTCTTGCAAACTTCCTTCCCTGCTGTGCCTCAGCTCATCCCATTTATCCCCCAAACCTATATCCTTTAATGAGTTAAATGCAGGCATATTTGTGGTTTTCTGCTCATACATAGAAACATATTTCTACCCTACAGAGTACATTTATCTCGGTTCATTTGTATGGGTTGCAGAGCAGACCACTGGGGACTGAACAACCTAATTGGGAGCGTGTACCTGGAGGAGAATAATTCTCCCTATCTTCATTGTTTTTGATAACCTGTAATACTTCTGGTGATGTTCCAGGTGGAATTGACCCTGTCTGCATTTGCATGTGAACTGGATTTATAACCACACTACTGAGAGGCAGAGCCAACCTGTCCCATAAAAGACAAAACTGTACCTTTGTCAGTCTACATTTATCACGGCATAGTCATTTCTCTGCATTTTGACCAGTTGTGGGTATCTGAGATAGTTTGGTATTTCAAATCGGAGGTGCTTAGATAAGGGTCAGCTGCTATACTTATCTGTGGGTACAAGGATATACATTTGAAATCCAGTGAGATATTACATTAGTTTATGATAATGGAGGGAGTAGTTTTATTCTACTCTGTAGTCCATGACTACTCCAGCCAAGGTTGTTTACAAAGCTACAAAAAGAGACCCAGTCTCAAAAACCAAAATGAAAAAAAAAAAAAAGGTTTTCTTTGAGAGAAGATAAGATAGGTCACTGAGGACAAGGAATAGAACAGCAGTCTCCCTGGGATGGTCCACAATGTTCTGAGAAGGGCCCTGAGTGTCTCAGCCACCACAGAGTACAGAGACAGAGAACTGGATGGTTTAGCGTTCTAGGTGCCAAGAAAACCAAACTGGTCTGGAAGAGAGCAGCCAATGAGGCTGTACCTGGTATTGCTTGAGTTGAACAGAAAATCCTTTTCCAATTAGCGGCTTCAAACACTGTCTGTGCACACTGCCTCTGGCACTGGTGTCAGCGAAGTGAACGCTCTGCCTTCACTCGCAAGACTGGCACCAACTGTCTCTTGACCACCCAGCTCGTGCTGTGTGTGCATCCTGATCTGTAACCTGATTGGTGTCAGGTACAGAACTGAGCCAATCAGATTGAGACGCCTATCGGGATTCCCTCATTGGTCTGTTTGAAGTCCCGTGACACGTGTCTGCTCTAAAGTGATATGGCACGTGCCTGCCCACCTGGACTTCATTTGGGGATTTGTGAGAGCAGGCCTGGAGCAGAATGCTTTGCTTGCTCTGTGCCTTTTAAGCACAGCACAGCCCAGCCAGGAGGCAACCCTCTACACTTCTTCCCTTCCAGGGTCTCATACAAGTGGTGAAAACAGACTTGGTTTCTGAAGGTCTGATTGGTGTTTGAACTGATTCTAGTCTGTCCAGAGTGAAACAGTCATCAGGCAATATCTGTTCAGTGGTGACTTGTGATCACCCATACATGGAACATCAACAGGACCTCAGAAATGTGTCTTCAAAGTATTAATAGTCACAAACAAAAAGCCAGGCTCTCATGTCTCAAGACCCTCAAGTGCATGCTGAACTTTCCCTCAGAACTCGCCTTTCGATCTTAATATCAATGCTTAGGTCTGTGTTAAAACCTTTACTTAGTAAACTCAAAAAGTACATCATTAGCTAGTCATGGCTTATCATGTCTACACTGTTCATTAAGCCCTGAAATTAAAATAATACAAAACATAACAAACCCTAACCATTATTTTCCTCATCAACTTTCCCTTCCTTGCACTGCTATTGTGATGGGTGATTCTCATCAAAAATTTCTATTTCTCAGTTATATCAACTTCCAAAATTTATTTTAGTTTATGTTTTCTTATGCTTTATGGGAACACTCAATCACTTGGTGAACTAGTCTTCAAAATCCTGGATGCAGGTTTTACATTTCCCTGGTATTTCTGTCTAAAGTGCAACTAGTTCTTTGAAGATAGTTTGTTTTGTTTTGTGAGAACTTCACACATAAATACTGCATCTCATCTCTCAGGCAAACTTTCTTCCATCATGTGCCTCAGCTTATCACATGTAACCCTGAATCATGTATCCTTTAATGAATTAATGCATGTATCTGTGTGGATTTTTGCTCATACATAGACCCATGTATTTCTAACTTAGTGAGTGCATTCAGCTTGCTTCTTTTGTATAGATGTGCAAAGCAACCACTTGGGACTGAAGAACCTTAGGGGGAGCTTGTCCCTGGAGGAGACTGATTCTTCCTTTCTCCACAGGTATTGATAAGCTGTATAGCTTCTGGTGGTATTCCATGTGCAATTGACACTGTCTGCATTTGCATGTGAACTACTATTGTCCTATTTGTCTTGCATTTGTAACTGCATTACTGAGGAGATGAGCTAACCTGTCCCATAAAAGACACAATTGCATATTCATCAGTCAGATTTAGCATGGCATAATCACTTCTTGGCATTTTGACCAATTGTAGCTCTCTGTAATAGTATGGTATTTAAGGGAAGATGCTTTGGGGATGGCCAGCCACGGTACTCATCAGTGGGTACAAGGATGTACATTTGGAATAATACAGTTAGTTATTATTTTGGTTTAAGAAAATGGGCATAGAGGCAGGGTTGGTGGTGGCACACACCTTTAATCCCAGCATTCCAGAGGCAGAGAGGGTGGACCTCCGTGAGTTTGAGACCAGCATGGTGTAAAAGAGCTAGTTCCAGGGCAACCTCCAAAGCCACAGATAAACCCCTGCCTAGAAACCCTCCCCCCCCACCCGCAAAAAAAGAAAGAAAATGGAAGTAGTAGTTTTCTTCTCTCTAGTCTATGACATCTCCAGCCAAGGTTAGCTGTCTAAGTTACAATACCTAACATGTATTTCCTTAGACTGTTATTTTGTGCGAACAGGAGCTTCTAATTAAATGTGGGGTTTTAATGTTTTGAAGATATGTGCTCAGCAGATCTCCCATTGAAGATGGATGGACACTTTCTTACACTTCTCACTGCGATAAAACAATAATGGAATACCCTCCTGGGCACATGGGACAGTTCAAAACAACAAAAAAACCAACAGGCCAGAGCTGGTTGCTGAGCACACAAGTAGCCATGGGTTCAATTTTGAGGACCCCATGAATCAGGGTTAGTGGTTTATGCCTGTAATCCCAGCTCTCAAGGGAGTTAGAAAGAACATATATATGTTCAAGGCCATCCTCAGCTACATAGAGCTTTTGGGGTCAGCCTGTGCTACAGGAAACACAGTCTCTAAATAAATGTAATTATTCAAATAGGTAATATCATGGAGGTTGACTGGGTCAGATGGGTAATCATACCTTTATCTGAACAGTGAAGCATGGCAATGACACAGCTCCTACCTTTCATGACTATGATACTAGCTTAGATTTCCCAATATCTAGGAGTGGGAATAGCTGGATAGTGGTCCATTAAGTGAGGTTTTCATGTGGTAGGATTGCTGGTTTCAGCATGCAGAGTCCTTATACAGCCACCTGAAGCATGCACGATGCAGCCATGCCACCTTTGCTAGCTGTCAGTGAGGAGCTATCACCTGCAAAAAATGGATCCAGGGACACAAATGTGCTCTGGAGAAGAGCTATCCTGATTCAGGGAGAGAGCCAGAGGATTAGAGGGGCACCGCAACCTAGAACGGTTCCCTAAGCAGAAGGCACAGGCCCAGGAGAGGACTGGCAGTTGAGTGACAGGCAGGTGGGAGAAGGCACAGGCCCAAGAAAGTCTTGGCAAAGAGTTGGTACTGAGAAGAAACTACGGGGCAGAAAAGGAGAGTAGTTGGGAGCAGGAACAGGGTCAGGTTGTCCAGGATGCTGTAGAGGGAGAAGTCAGGATATCAATGGTGATTGCTGTGTGTATATTTAGTACCTTGTATTTAATACCCCCTCAATAAGTTTATATACTGGACTAATGAACATTATTTAACAATGGTTATTTTTTAGAAATGAACTCTTAAAATTACTGAAACAGGAATGATCATCACTGACAATCTTATTCTTACTGAGAATGATATAGAATGTATCATTGGCATCCATGAATGAGACTCAATTGTAATTTTGTATTTGTGACTGGACATGCACTTGTATGCACTTAATCCCCTGTACCAATATCAAACCAAATTTTGGCAGTTATTGGGACCGAGGCTCTGTATCTGATGAGGAGCCTAATTCAGTAGCTATCAGTTGATGAAGATGCTTAACATTCTTGCATTAGTAGTTATGAGCTCCTGAAACTACTCAGAGGAAACTGTCACATGCTCCCAGGGATCATCTATGGCAATAAGTCCCCATCCCTATTCACTGTATTCCTCCAATGTGGTAGGTAATCCTCTTAGTTTCCTGGATTCCTTCTAACACGATGAGATCCCAGCATTTTAATTTTCTTTTCTTTCTTCCATTATGTGTATATGACAATTCCTTTATATGTTCTCACGTTGTGATTGGGAATTCCCCTCTTCAACCCAGTCTACTCCTCCACTAATTTTCTTCATAAAATATAGGTCCCCCATGGATATCAACCAGCTCTGGTATACTAAGAGGCATTGAAACTAGGCACCTGCTATCCTCTTAAGGCTGGACAAGGCAAGCTGGTGGGAGGAAAGGGTTCCCAAATCAGGCAATAGATTCTCCCAAGAAAATCAAACTACACAACTATAATATGTGCAGAGTTCTTAGGTCACTCCCACGCATGCTCCTTTGTTGTCAGATCAGTTTCTGTGAGCTACTAGGAACCCAGATTAGTTGATTTCTGCCACGGACCGCCTCTCGTGGAGACCACCGACCGAGGGGAACAAGGGAGAAGGCTCAAGGAGAAATCAGGAATCGGCGAGGAAATGACAGACAGACACACTCAATGTAGTTGAATATGCTGCTGCAATTTTACTTCATCTCAAGCAATGCTTATATACTGTTACAATCAGGGAACTTGGCAAGGGGGATCAGGGAACTTGGCAAGGGGGCTACATCACCAGATCATACAACAGAAAGAAAAAGAACAGCAAAATTGTTTATAGATGATCTATTCTCAGCTTCAGATTGTGGTCATTGCCCAAAGACATGATCTAAGAGTTCTCCAAAATCTGTCTCATACCACCAACCACGTCTCTTACCCATTTCCTGATTTTCTGGCCCCAGATATCTTTAGACCTCAGAGTCTAAGTCTTCTGTAAAATAAGCCTCATAAAGTTCTTCTACATCATGAAGTCTATCAAACCCTTTCTATAAAGTCACTCAGTATTTTAATGTTGGCTTCATGCTTTCTAATACTTCTTTTCTCTCTTCTTTATCCCATCTACACCAGGGCTTTCTAGATCTAGCTATTCTTTTTAAGAAAGGCAAGTCTTTCTAAAGCTGTCTTTTTCCCTCATGATTCATCCATCTTATTCCCTAAACTGGCCACTTCAGCAAAGGCTTTGATAAACGGTGGGACAGAGTTTAGCATGTCCTCAGATGTTCCTTTAACATCAGTGTAGTTTGCTGGCAAGACACAAGAAATACACAGAACAAAAGACAAGGAAGAAGAGGCTGCAGTGGCACCAATGACAGCTGCTTCGAGTTGACTCATCGGGCATCATGATCACCAGGGAACCGCCTGGGGCTCATCTCCGGGGAGCACAGACCCCAACCCAGCGGCCTTAACCCGCCTTAGTGGCATCTTCTGCTACACAGGCGTGACCGCCGTGGGCGTAGCAGTTCCCCGTTTTTTATTTTTAAATTGCAACTCAAAGACTTCTTGCTGCATTTCGGCCACAGAGCTGAAAAGACATTTCAAGAGACATGGAAATAAGAATACAACCAAAAGGACCAGCAGCAAAACTATGCCAATGAAAGCAAAATACTGCATCCAATCCAATGGATTGAGAGCTTTTATTCCTTGTTGTATTTCTGTGGCCAAATCCTGTAGTCCTCCAAGCTGCAAATGTGCCTGACTCATAGCAGAAATATCTCTCTGTAGGGTTCCTAAATCATGTGTAATATCTCTATCTAGCCAGACTCCTTGTAAATGAGCTTTCACCTTATCCCATGACTGAGACTGATTATAAGGTAGAGGTGTCACGCAGATTGATCTAAATCCATTATGACAACGCGTGGAGAGGGTGGTCTTTAAATTTGAGATATCCTGTCCAAGGGCAAGGACAACCTCTTCTAATACATTTATTTTTGCTTCTAGCTTAGTATCAATAGCTGCTTGCTCCATCAAAGCAGAAGTTATATTTTGATTTAATGCATTCACATAATGAGCTGTATGAATTTCCTGTACTAAAGACGTGGTAGCCACAGCAAAAGTAGTGAGTATCGAAATTAATGCTGTGATACCCAAGATAAATACAGTCACAAACCTCCGTGGTCGAACCAAGTCCTTCAAAGTATCTAGCACCTGTAGTGCTGAGTTATCATACCAAGGATCATCTTTTAGATCCATTGGCAGCATAACAAATGGAGGCCTGCGTACAATAAGCATGGTACCCAAATTCTTAGATTCTGCTGAAGTAATACAATTTGTCAATTTACAAGAATGACAAGTAAGTTGATATGAATTTCTAATCAAAGAAATATTAACAAAAGCAGATTGAGCTAACAACAGAGCATTAGGATAAGAAACACAAGCACGCAACCCAATGGCATCCGGCAGAGTATGATTAGGTCTTTTTTCTAAAAACATGTTAGCGGCAGCAACAAGTCTAAACAAATCTGTATGTTTTCTGGTTGTATTTCCTTCAACTGCAAACCATGTAGGCTCCACAAGCCCAGGAGAGAACCATCGCCTAAGAGGCTCACCTTCTCCTACATACTCATAATCATGAAACTTTTCCTTATGGGATTTTAAGTAACTCTCATAAACATTATTCTGTCCATTAGAATTAGAATAATCCCATATTTGCAGCTCAGAATTCTTAGGTTGATACCATGTGGCTGCATTAGGAAACCCACAGGTTAACCAAGCAGGAAATTTAGTCAAAGAGGAGTCCCAGAATTGATCCTTATCATGATATTTTAGGATACAAGGATCTATTGGTATCTCAGAAACTTTAATAAAGTTCTCTTTATATAAGGGATCTCCAAGAGTCTTGAATTGTGTTTCCCAGACCCAGCGCTTACCAGCACTCTCCTTGTCAGGACCATCAGTTAAGAAAGTACGATACCCTGTGCTCAGGCAGCCTTCCGGCACTTTCCCTTGCAGTGTGATACAAATTGGCAGTGAGTCTGCTCTGCCCTCAAAGGTTATTAAGGAGGACGAGCTGGCTCTCGCGTCAGAGTCCCGAGCACCACCCATCCTGACAGTATCATTGGTTAGAACTCTAATGGGCTCCTGATCCAGCCAACCCACAGGCTGTAAGATCGGAGGATTGGGGATGTAAGCCCAATAGGCCACACCCTCTACGCTGGGGGGAGTAGAAATTAAAGCCAAAATGGCAAGAAAGTTCATGCTAGCTGTTAGGGGTTTTCCTTGCTGTTTCAGCAAGGTTTTTGCTTCTTTCATCAGGTGCTTGATCTTCGTCCAAGTGATTCTTCTTGTCTGCAAAGACGGTAGTTTTATTTTCTTTTTCTGAGTCACCAGCTGCTTCTGCTGCTTTTGCCACTTCCTCTTTCTGCGCCGCTTGTCCCTCTGCGGGCCGGACGAGCCTATCTGGGATCCAGATGGGGGAGTCGGCATCCTGTGGAAATACACAAGCATACCCTCGTCCCGAGGTTATTAGGATGTCCGGTCCTTTCCAAAGACCAGAAAGAAGATCTTTCCACATAACTTTTGGAAGGGCGGAATTAAATTCATGTGCCCAATGTACCATAGCAGGTGTGACATTCTTCTCATTTGTGTTTAAATGATTTAAAACAAATAAGGTGTGAGACAAAATATGATGAGGAGTAAAATATTTATTGGCCTTTTGTAAGCGTTCAATTTGCGTTTTCAAGACCTGATGAGTTCTCTCTATAATAGCTTGCCCTTGTGGATTATAAGGGATTCCTGTAGTGTGGACTATATGCCATTGAGCACAAAATGATTCAAAAGCCTTGGAGGTATATGCCGGACCATTGTCTGTCTTAATTTGAGACGGCATACCCATCACTTGAAAACAATGAGTTAGATGTTGTATCACATCCTTTACAGCTTCTCCTGTCCGAGCAGTGGCTGTTACTAGATGAGAAAAGGTATCTACAGTTACATGAACATAACACAGTCGCCCAAATGAGGGGACATGCGTCACATCCATTTGCCATAACACATTTGGTTTTAAGCCTCTAGGGTTGACCCCCATTTTTAAAGTGCAGTGAGCAGGTGGGCATTGGGCACACTGCTTTACTATCTGTCTTGCTTGCTCCCTGGTTATTTGAAACATTCTTTTTAGGGCTAATGCATTTTGATGATGAACAGCATGACTTTCTTGGGCTTCTTGCACATTAAATGCTCCTTCTTGAGTATAAAAATCTGCCATGGCATTACCATGTGCCAAAGGCCCAGGCAGATTACTATGCCCTCTTATGTGCCCTACATAGAACTTCTGAGTTCTTTGCCAAATGCATTGCTGCAATTCTTGTAAAAGAGGTAAAATAGGGGATTTTCCTGATAAAAGAGCAGTCTCCAAAGCTGGAAACAAAGTTACTACATACTTTGAATCTGAATATAGATTAAAAGGTTGAGGAAAATTTTTAAAGGCCAAAATCACTGCTCTAATTTCTGCTTGCTGAGCAGAAGTCTTACTTCCTGAATCTACATAAATTCTGCCCTCATGTGTGAAAACCGCAGCCCTTCCTGAGGAAGAACCGTCTGTGAAAACACACAAAGCCTGATCAAGGGGGCTTTGAGAAGTCCAAATGGGGAAAATAAATTCCACATGCCTTGTAAATTCTATTATTGGATGTCTGGGGTAATGATACAATATTTGACCTGTAAAGCCTTGCAATGCTAGGACCCAATCCTCATTATTTTGCAATAAATTATCAATTTGTGCTTTATTATAGGGGGTAATAAGTATTTTGAACTCTTGCCCAAATAATTCTCTAGATCTTTGTCTCCCTTTTGCTATCAATAAGGAACACATATAAGGATAATCTGCTAACATTTTTGATTGTGTATGAGGAAGATGTAACCATTCCAACACCCCTTGTTGCCAAAGGCAAGCAGTAGGAGTATAATATGTAGCAAAGATCAACAATGACCAATATTTAGTATAATCTAATTGCTTTACCCTAGCTTTACTCAAAGCTTCTTCAACTATAGATATAGCTTGCATAGCCTCAGGCGTTAATACTCTTGATGACTTTGGATTAGGATCTCCATGTAGCAAGGCAAACAAAGGACTCAATGCCCCTGTAGTTATTTTTAAATATGGCCTTATCCAATTAATATCTCCTAACAATTTTTGAAAATCATTTAATGTTTTTAATTTATCCTTCCTTATTGCTAATTTCTGTGAATTAATATAATCATTATTTATGTGATGCCCTAAATAACTTATAGGTTTATTCTTTTGTATCTTCTCTGGGGCTATTACCAACCCAAAGACAGTCAGCTGCTTTATAATTTCTTTTAATAACATATCTAAAATTTCTTTGTCAGGATTAGCCAATAATATATCATCCATATAATGTATTATATAGGAGGAACTGAATTTTTCTCTTACATTTTTTAAAGCCTGAACAACAAATTTCTGACATAATGTAGGACTATTTTTCATACCCTGTGGGAGAGTCACCCACTGATAACGTCTAAAAGGCTGTTTAAAATTTACTGAGGGTACACTGAAGGCAAAATGTTCACTATCCTCAGGATGTAAGTGGATAGTAAAGAAGCAGTCTTGCAAATCTATTACTATTATTTCCCATCCTTGGGGGACTGCCACTGGGGATGGCAACCCTGGTTGAAGAGCTCCCATGTCTTTCATTACTGCATTTACTGCCCTTAAGTCTTGCAATAACCTCCATTTTCCAGATTTTTTCTTAATCACAAATACTGGGGTATTCCATGGACTATTAGACTCTACTATATGTCCCTTTTCCAATTGTTCTTGTACTAGTTGTTTTAGAGCCTGTATCTTTTCTTCTGTTAGGGGCCACTGACTCACCCATATAGGCTCCTGAGTAAGCCACTCAATTTTGTCAGCATATAGCCCTTCAGCAGTGGCCCCTATGAAAAATTTTGATGGCTCAGCTGATCTGAGGTCACCAATTTTACATTCATAGAGTATAAGATGTCTCTTCCCCACAATGTAAATGGGAGAGAGGGAAGTACATAAGGTTGTATAAGTCCCTCTTTTCCATCACAATTCCATTTCAAATGTGCAGAACTTTGCATCACTCCTGAGGCTGATCCCAACCCCATCAAGGAGGATCCTGTTTTATGTACTGGCCAACTTGCAGGCCAGTCAGAGGCAGAAATGCATGTCCTGTCTGCCCCTGTGTCGAGTAAGCCCTTAAATCCTTTTCCATTTAATTTTATAATTTTAAAAGGACGGTTTCCTAGGTCCTGGACCCAGAGAACTCCATCAGTGGATCCAAATTGGCCCTGACCTCTCTTTGTTTTTATGACTTGATTAGGTAATTTTATATAGGGCAACAGTAATAACTGCGCTATTCTTTGTCCTTTATGTATTTGCATAGTCTCTGATAAAGGCCTAACCATTATTTTTATGTCACTCTCAGTATCTGCATCTAATACACCAGGAAGTACTTCAAAATTCCTCTGATAATTAGAACTCCTTCCTATAATTAATCCCACTGTTTGTGGCAACAGTGTCCCTTTAACCTTTGTTGGAACCAAGGATATTCCATCCCATTTTGACAGAATCATATCCTTTGCACTAGCCAGGTCTAGACCTGCACTTCCTGGCGTTGCTCTAGGCAATTTATGAATAGTAAATTCTGGAGCTTCAGGATTTAACCCTAGCCCAGGTGAGGTTTTCTCCTCTCCCTTGGGTGCGGGGTTAGGAGAACACCCCTGACCTAGTTTTTTGACTCCTCAGGTTCCTCTTTATCATCTCTATTTAGAGAAGAACCATTCTTATGAAACTTTGATTTGCACTCATTCTTCCAGTGCTTCCCCTTTTTACACCGGGGACACAGACCGGGAGTTCCCCGAGGCACTGAGCCTCGCGGCTTCCTGCAGTCTTTCTGCAGGTGCCCTGATTGACCACAGTTATAACAGGTCGGGGAGGATGAATCACGTCCTCCTCCACCGCCTCCATAAGTCTTCTTTACATAGGCGCTGAATTTCTGACCTTTCATGGCTGCAGCGTAGGCCATACCCTGAACTACCGCTGGTGAGGCATCCATACATGCTTTTATGTAGTCCTGAATAGATCCTGTCTTCCTAATGGGGCGTATTAAATCTTGACATAGAGCATTGGCATTTTCCCAGGCAAGCTGCTTGAGAAGAATGTCTGTCCCTTCAGATGGGGGGAGCATCCTTCCTACAGCCTCCTCCAAACGGGAAATGAATTCCTGATAGGCTTCTTCTGTGCCCTGTCTAATACTAGCCAATGCTCCTCCCTTGGTTCCTGGAGGAGGCAGCTTTCGCCAAGCTTGGACAGCATTCTGAGTTATTGCTTCCAGCACTTCTCTAGGAATGCTGGTTTGTGCTTGTAGCGTGGCATACCCCTCAGTCCCCATAAGCATAGACATTGTGGGTTTAGCCCCTCTCTTTTTGAGGGACTGCACTATGGTGTCCTTACACCGGTCCTCATAGTCTGTTCTCCAAAGGATATAGTCCCCAGGAGACAGGGTTGCTTTGGCTGTCTGCATCCAATCATATGGAGTCAGCCAAAGGCTAGCCACCATATCCAAAACCTGCAGAGTGTAGGGGGCTGAAGCTCCCACAGTCTTAACTGCACTCTGTAATTCCTTTAGTGTCTTTAGTGGCAAAGGCTCCCATATAGGGCCTTCATCCTCTCCTAAGGATTCTGTGACTGGAAAGGTAGAAAAGGTAGTATCTCCCAAGCGTCGAGCCTCGGCCATTGCTCCTCTAAAACCCATCGGAGGAAGAGGAGGCCGATTCTTTCGCTGCGGGGGATTCTTACTAGCCCTTAGGGGCCTACGATTGTCTGAATGATCTCGGAAATCATCCTCAAAATCTTGTTCTACCATCTGATCATCCAGTCCCCAATCATCATCATCCTTTAATCCAAGACCTTCAAAGTCTGGTTTAGCATAGGTAATAGTCACAGGAGGAGCTGAAGGGGCAGAGGATTTAAGTGGAATCTTTTCCTCTGGCGCCCCTTCCTCCGGGCCCATTTCATCATAAATAGGCGATCCTTCATCTGATGCTGTTTCCCTCATAAGCCCCTCAAAGGGGGTGGTTTCAGATAAAATTTCTCGAACCTGATACCACAATTGAAATGCTTGAGGGGGAAGGGTTTTTTCACCATTCTTCTGAACATGCCGACGCATTTCTTTACCTACTTTTATCCACTCTTCTAGTGACATAGTTCCTTCCTCCATGAACCAAGGGCTAACTTCTTTTATGAATAACATAAATTGCCCCAATGCCTTAGATGAGACCATAAACCCTGATTTATGTAACATTCTCTGTAACATAGTTACCAGCATCCTCTCATTCTTAGTCATAGATTGCCCCATGTTTTCCTGTGATTACTTACACTTAACCAGTGATCCTTTACTGGCGGGACTGCAGTTCCCTGGTAAGAGCCGTACCTGATTTCTGAGGAGAAAGAAAAGAAAGATTACCTGTCCTTCGAGTCCCTGTTCTGGGCGCCACCTGCCACGGACCGCCTCTCGTGGAGACCACCGACCGAGGGGAACAAGGGAGAAGGCTCAAGGAGAAATCAGGAATCGGCGAGGAAATGACAGACAGACACACTCAATGTAGTTGAATATGCTGCTGCAATTTTACTTCATCTCAAGCAATGCTTATATACTGTTACAATCAGGGAACTTGGCAAGGGGGATCAGGGAACTTGGCAAGGGGGCTACATCACCAGATCATACAACAGAAAGAAAAAGAACAGCAAAATTGTTTATAGATGATCTATTCTCAGCTTCAGATTGTGGTCATTGCCCAAAGACATGATCTAAGAGTTCTCCAAAATCTGTCTCATACCACCAACCACGTCTCTTACCCATTTCCTGATTTTCTGGCCCCAGATATCTTTAGACCTCAGAGTCTAAGTCTTCTGTAAAATAAGCCTCATAAAGTTCTTCTACATCATGAAGTCTATCAAACCCTTTCTATAAAGTCACTCAGTATTTTAATGTTGGCTTCATGCTTTCTAATACTTCTTTTCTCTCTTTTTTATCCCATCTACACCAGGGCTTTCTAGATCTAGCTATTCTTTTTAAGAAAGGCAAGTCTTTCTAAAGCTGTCTTTTTCCCTCATGATTCATCCATCTTATTCCCTAAACTGGCCACTTCAGCAAAGGCTTTGATAAACGGTGGGACAGAGTTTAGCATGTCCTCAGATGTTCCTTTAACATCAGTGTAGTTTGCTGGCAAGACATAAGAAATACACAGAACAAAAGACAAGGAAGAAGAGGCTGCAGTGGCACCAATGACAGCTGCTTCGAGTTGACTCATCGGGCATCATGATCACCAGGGAACCGCCTGGGGCTCATCTCCGGGGAGCACAGACCCCAACCCAGCGGCCTTAACCCGCCTTAGTGGCATCTTCTGCTACACAGGCGTGACCGCCGTGGGCGTAGCAGATTTCAACTTCCACATAAAGAAATGACAACTCTGAAGATGTGAAAAACATGGATGCTGCCTCTCTGTGAACTCTCTCCATACCCAGACTCTGTTGAGCGGGATATCGCCGAGATATTTTTCTGGGACAGACCAAACTTTGAAACACCCCATAAGGTAAGTGTGTTTCCCGAAGATATGGTCCACCACAACATTCACTGTATCACCTATGGGTCAGATTAATGCCTTTTGCAGTTTCTCCACATCGACTGTTGGGACCAATGTGTTGTCCCAAATCTTAGGGGATATATTTTGCTCCACATTTGTCGATTAGTTAAGCCTGACTCAGTATTATGAGATCTTGAGCACTCAGTCTCCTTCAGTCACCTTTATTGGAGTTACATCTTATTTTAAAGGAATCTAGCAGTTACTCTGACCGTGAAAAGTCCCTTTAATGCCTTTTTTGTGGAGGAATGTCATATACCCTAAGAAGAATATCAATGAAATAAAAAAAAATGAAAGGAATCACATTACTTTTAAAAAGGTGAGTTTTCCATGGTTAATTTCTTCCTGAAGATTGAAATCTATTTCTTATATTAGATTGAAAAATCACTGGACTGCAGATTCTTGGGTGCATGAGATGATGTCAACAGCAGGACAGAGTATATTAGTTAGAGACAGCATCCTCTATGAGTATGTTGGGAGCCTGCTTCTGGATGTTATATGCACTTATCCTAGCCTATACTAAGCCTTGGACTGTTTATGTGTCTGACATCCTCTCATTTCATCCTCTAACTCTCTCTATCACTCACTAACTTGGTCTCTGTTTCTGCATATTTCTGTCTCTCACTGTCCTTGTCTCTATGCTTGTGTCTCTACACCCTGGGAGGGTGTATATAATTCTACCGGCTTTGCAAATGCTTGCTGGATACAATAATCCAAAGTCTCTTTCTCTTTCTCTCTATCATCCTCTCTCTCTGTGTCTCTCTATCTCCTCTATCTATTTCTTTCCCTCTCTGTGTGTCCCTCTCTGTCTGTGGCTCTGTCTGTTCCTCTGAAACCTGGGTGAATACCTGGATCTATACTTGTTCTTTACTGGTCTCCACCTGAACTGAGGTTTTCTCTGTCAGTTTTCTGTGTGTCCCTGTCTCTTGCAACCACCCTCTCTCTCTCTGTCTTTCTGTTGTAGTACTGAAGATCATGCTAAACCTCTCTACAATTGCAAAATTAAGGTGCTTTTTTATTGGATGAAATATACCCTTCCCATTTCAAATTGAGAATGCCAAGTTGCTTATATCATAAAAAGCACATAATGTGTCTCCAATTGATGTTTTTGGTAACCCCATAATATTCCTGTAAGTTCCAGGGAGCTGAATGGTACCCAAACAAATAGTCCCCAAAATGATGCACTCCTGATAATTAGTATTAAGCTTCTCAATGATCCCAAAGTCCTTTCCTGCTCATCTGGGATCACTCTCTGGGAGATCCTGTTCATGACACCTAGAAGCATGCACTCACTCAGCTACTACTTTGTTCAGTCCAGGGTTCCATGGGTACTAATTCTGCAGGCAGTGTTATAGGACCCCTTTAAAAGACAGATAACTACCCACTCCTGATATCTTATTCTCTCTGTCATCTTCCAATTCGAATCTGCTATCTGCTAACTGCAATCTGGTATCTTTCTATGACCCTCTTCATCTCCTGTCCTGTCTCCAGCACTCACTGACTGAAAACATGTCAGAAAATCTATACTTCATGGAAATTATAATATTCGTGTTCTTTTGCTAAGGATTCTGTCTCCATAGGGAGTTTTACCCTTCCACTTAAACAAAAGACCATCTTTGGAGATGTGAAAGCCAGGCTTGGTTGAGTGTGACATCCCAGAGAAATTTTTGTAGGAATGACTAAATGGAGAAACACCCCATCGAATGAAGTACACCACCACATTTGCTGAATCACCTGTTGGTTTCAAATTTATGCGGTGGTGAGTTTCTTCCCTTCACTCTTTGAACCCCTGTGTTGGCTCAACTCTTCTGGCATTTTCTGTTCCACATTTGGTGTTTAGTTAAGGCTGACTCCATCTTTTGAGATATTCGGTACCACACCTCCTTTCTCTCATTTCATTCTCTATCTCCCTCTATAGTTCACTGTCTCTGTCACTGTCTGTGTGTATCTCTGTCTGTCACTGTCTGTGTCATTATGTATATATCCCTACATCCTGTGTAGAAATCTATAATTCAACCTGCTTTACAATGTTTTTTGCTGGCTACACTAAAACTAAGTCTCTTTCGGTTTCTCTCATTCTCTCTCTCTCATTCTGTCTGTCTCCCTTTCTTTCTGGTCCTCTGTTTTAAGCTCTGCACCTAGGGTGAATACAAAGAGCTATACTTGTTCTTGACTGGTCTACACCTATACTGAGCTTTTATCTTTCGGTTTGTATGTCTCTCTCTCTCTCTCTCTCTCTCTCTCTCTCTCTCTCTGTATCTATCTGTATCTCTTACTCCATCTCTCTGTCTTTTGGTATCTCTGTTCTAGAACTGAAGAGCTTGCTAACCATCACTACAATGGAAAATTAAGGAGCTTTTTTATTGGATGAAATATAGCTTTCACATTCCAAAATAAGAATTCTTTCAGCCAAGGCACTTCTATCATTAAGAGGAACAGGATGTGTCTCCAATTTATGATTTTGGTAAACACAAAATATTCCTGTATGTTCCAGGGAGTTAAATGGGACCCATGCAAAGAGTTCCAAAAATGAGGCACTCCTGATAATTAGTATTCAGCCTCTCATTGTTCCCAGAGTTCTTTCCTACTCATCTGGGATCTCTCTCTGGGATTTCCTTCCCATGACACTTGGAAGCATGCACACACTCAGCCATTACTCTGTTCAGTTCAGGGTTCACTGGGTAGTAATTCTGCAGGCTGGGGTTTAGGAACACTTTAAAAGACAGATCCCTACTCAATCCTGATATCTTGTTCTCTCTGTCACCTTCCAATTCCAATCTTTTTTTTTCCCTTCACTCTTTGAACCCCTGTGCTTTCTGTTATCTTCCTCTGACCATGTTCATCTTTTCTACTATCTCCCCTACTCACGCTCTCTAAACATGTCAGAAAATCTAAAATTCATGGAAATTCTATATCCATGGTCCATTTTCAGGATTCCATCCCCATAGCAAGATTTCCCCTGTCACTTAAACAAATGACCAACTCCAGAGCTGTGAAAGCCATGGAGGCTCTCTCTCTGTGAAATCTTTCCATACCCAGGCTCTGTTGAGCTGCACATTGCAGAGATCATTTTGGGGTATTGACCAAATGGTGAAACACCCCATCAGATTGGTTAGTTTCCCAAGGACAAGGCCCAACACCACAGTTGATTAATCACCTGTGATTTTCAGATTTATGCCTTTTGGAGTTTCTTCCCTCCACTCTTCAGACCTCTTTGTTGGCTCAACTCTTTGGGCATTTACTGTTCCACATTTGTCGATGAGTAAAATCTGACTCCATATTCTTACATGTTGGGTACCAAGCCTCCTTCAGCAACCTCCATTAGAATTACACGATATGTTTAAGGGAACATAACTGTTACTTTTACCATGGAAAAACTGTTCAATGCCTTTTTGTGGAGTAATGTCAAACACTCTAAGAACATCAATGGACTAAGAAAATGAAAGATACCATATCAAGTAAAAAATGTGAATTTTACATTTTTAGCTTCCTCCTGGAAGGTTTAAATTCAATTTCATAGATTAGATTGAAGGATCAATGGACTGCAGGTACTTGGGTGCACAAAATGATGTCAGCCACAGGACAGAATTCATCAGGCAGAGAAACG
The DNA here is from genome assembly GCF_003668045.3 of Cricetulus griseus. Lineage (NCBI taxonomy): Eukaryota > Metazoa > Chordata > Mammalia > Rodentia > Cricetidae > Cricetulus > Cricetulus griseus. The sequence goes on from NW_023277042.1 coordinate 26,549, forward strand.
CATCATCCATGAGTATGTTGGGAGCCAGCCCTGGAACTGGTATTCACTGATCTCCCCCTACACTCAGCCTTGGTATGTCTGTGTGTCTGTCTGTCTGTCTATTTGACATTTCAAACTCCACTTCTCTATCACTCATTGTCTCCGTCTCTGTGTATCTCTGTCTCTCACTGTCTCTGTCTCTCTGTATATGTCTCTTCTTCCTGGTGGGCCTCTACAACTCTACCT
>NW_023277042.1:26859-29109 GCF_003668045.3 Cricetulus griseus
TCTCTCTCTCTCTCTCTCTCTCTTTACACTCTCTGGTCTTCTGTATTTGCCTCTGCAACTTCTCTCTCTCTCTCTCTCTCTGACTTGCTCAGGAATGTTCCCCTTCAAAACTGAAGCTTCTCTCTCTCTCTCTCTCTCTGTCTTTCTCACTGTATGTCTGTCTCTATTTGTCAGAGTCTCTCTCTCTCTCTCTCTCTACTCTAAAATGGGAAAACTAAAGTGCTTTTTTATTGTTCTCTCTCTCTCTCTCTCTCTACAAAAATGTGAATGCTTTCATCCAAGTTGCTTCTATTCTCTCTCTCTCTCTCTCTCTTCTCCAATTTATGTTGTTGGCAAACAAATTGTATTCCTCTCTCTCTCTCTCTCTCTCTTGGGACCCATGCAAAAAGGTGCAAAGATTCACTCCAGTCTCTCTCTCTCTCTCTCTCTAGTGTTTCCACATTGATTTCGTCCTCCTCTGAGAACTTCTCTCTCTCTCTCTCTCTCTCATCAGACCATACTCCCCTCTGACACCAGATGTTCAGTCTCTCTCTCTCTCTCTCTCTAACTTCATCTCCTACACTGCTGAGAGCTAATGAGGTTTCTCTCTCTCTCTCTCTCTCTTAAAATCTAGAAATCTGTGGATCACCAGGTAATCCAGTCTCTCTCTCTCTCTCTCTCTTCTCAACACCCCCAAAAGATGGTCAATTCCACTACATTCTCTCTCTCTCTCTCTCTCTCTTGACATCCTTATTCCCTACTTTGCAAATCGAAGACTCTCTCTCTCTCTCTCTCTCTAAGTTGGGAATGCAAGGGGCTGGCTTCAGGCTAACTGTCTCTCTCTCTCTCTCTCTCTCACTCCCTCAGCCAGTACTCTCTTCAGTCCATGTTTCTCTCTCTCTCTCTCTCTCTCTCAGGGTTATAGGACCCCTTTAAAAGGCAGAACCCTACTCTCTCTCTCTCTCTCTCTCTCTGTCACCTTCCAATTCCTCTCTGAAATCGGCTATCTTCTCTCTCTCTCTCTCTCTCTTCATATCTTCTTCTGTCTCCCACCTCACCCTCTTCAATCTCTCTCTCTCTCTCTCTCTTCATGGACATTCTAGATTCGTATTCCAATCCTCTGTGTCTCTCTCTCTCTCTCTCTCTTCCCCTTCCACAAAAACAAATGACCAACTCTGGAGCTTCTCTCTCTCTCTCTCTCTCTTCTCTATGGACTCTCTCCATAGCCAGGTTTGGTTGAGTCTCTCTCTCTCTCTCTCTCTTTCTGGGATTGACCAAAAGTTGAAACACCATCAGGTCTCTCTCTCTCTCTCTCTCTCTACCTACTACCACATTCACTGAATCATCTGTGTGTTTCTCTCTCTCTCTCTCTCTCTCTTCTCCCACTCTATTCCTGGGAAACCTATGTAGTCTCATCTCTCTCTCTCTCTCTCTCTCCACAATAGTGGATGAATTAAGCCTGACTTAGTATTCTCTCTCTCTCTCTCTCTCTCTTCCTTCAGCCAGGACCATTGAAATTACAACTTATTTTTCTCTCTCTCTCTCTCTCTCTGTTACTGTGGAAAAACTGTTTAATTCCTTTTGGTAGATCTCTCTCTCTCTCTCTCTCTAGTACATCAATGGAATATGAAAACAATCTAGAAATCTTCTCTCTCTCTCTCTCTCTCTGATGTGGTAGTACCCCACTATTATCATCCCCCCAAAATCTCTCTCTCTCTCTCTCTCTAAAAGAAGCAGTCTTGACAACTTGACATCCTTATTCCTCTCTCTCTCTCTCTCTCTCTCAAAATTTCCATAATCAGTAAAGTTGGGAATGCAAGGTCTCTCTCTCTCTCTCTCTCTCCATGTCACCTGGATGGTGAAAACAAAAGGAATCATATTACTGTAAAAACGTTGAGTTTTCCATGGTTAATTTCTTACAGGAAGATTTAAATTCCTCTCTCTCTCTCTCTCTCTCTCATCATTTGACTGTAGATACGTGGGTGTATGAGATGATCTCTCTCTCTCTCTCTCTCTTTAGGCAGACAGCATATTCGATGAGTATGATGGGAGCTCTCTCTCTCTCTCTCTCTCTACTTATCCTTGCCTACATTAAGCCTTGGCCTGTCTCTTCTCTCTCTCTCTCTCTCTCTATTCTCTAACTCTCTCTCTACCACTCACTGACTCTGTTCTCTCTCTCTCTCTCTCTCTCTCTCACTGTCTGTGTCTCTATGTATATTTCTCTACATCTCTCTCTCTCTCTCTCTCTTCTACCTGCTTTGCAATTTGTTT
>NW_023277042.1:29417-31672 GCF_003668045.3 Cricetulus griseus
CTCTCTCTCTCTCTCTCTCTCTCTCTCTCTCTCTCTGTGTGTGTGTGTGTGTGTGTGTGTGTGTGTGTCTCTCTCTCTCTCTCTCTCTCTCTCTCTGTGTGTGTGTGTGTGTGTGTGTGTGTGTGTGTCTCTCTCTCTCTCTCTCTCTCTCTCTCTGTGTGTGTGTGTGTGTGTGTGTGTGTGTGTGTCTCTCTCTCTCTCTCTCTCTCTCTCTCTGTGTGTGTGTGTGTGTGTGTGTGTGTGTGTGTCTCTCTCTCTCTCTCTCTCTCTCTCTCTGTGTGTGTGTGTGTGTGTGTGTGTGTGTGTGTCTCTCTCTCTCTCTCTCTCTCTCTCTCTGTGTGTGTGTGTGTGTGTGTGTGTGTGTGTGTCTCTCTCTCTCTCTCTCTCTCTCTCTCTGTGTGTGTGTGTGTGTGTGTGTGTGTGTGTGTCTCTCTCTCTCTCTCTCTCTCTCTCTCTGTGTGTGTGTGTGTGTGTGTGTGTGTGTGTGTCTCTCTCTCTCTCTCTCTCTCTCTCTCTGTGTGTGTGTGTGTGTGTGTGTGTGTGTGTGTCTCTCTCTCTCTCTCTCTCTCTCTCTCTGTGTGTGTGTGTGTGTGTGTGTGTGTGTGTGTCTCTCTCTCTCTCTCTCTCTCTCTCTCTGTGTGTGTGTGTGTGTGTGTGTGTGTGTGTGTCTCTCTCTCTCTCTCTCTCTCTCTCTCTGTGTGTGTGTGTGTGTGTGTGTGTGTGTGTGTCTCTCTCTCTCTCTCTCTCTCTCTCTCTGTGTGTGTGTGTGTGTGTGTGTGTGTGTGTGTCTCTCTCTCTCTCTCTCTCTCTCTCTCTGTGTGTGTGTGTGTGTGTGTGTGTGTGTGTGTCTCTCTCTCTCTCTCTCTCTCTCTCTCTGTGTGTGTGTGTGTGTGTGTGTGTGTGTGTGTCTCTCTCTCTCTCTCTCTCTCTCTCTCTGTGTGTGTGTGTGTGTGTGTGTGTGTGTGTGTCTCTCTCTCTCTCTCTCTCTCTCTCTCTGTGTGTGTGTGTGTGTGTGTGTGTGTGTGTGTCTCTCTCTCTCTCTCTCTCTCTCTCTCTGTGTGTGTGTGTGTGTGTGTGTGTGTGTGTGTCTCTCTCTCTCTCTCTCTCTCTCTCTCTGTGTGTGTGTGTGTGTGTGTGTGTGTGTGTGTCTCTCTCTCTCTCTCTCTCTCTCTCTCTGTGTGTGTGTGTGTGTGTGTGTGTGTGTGTGTCTCTCTCTCTCTCTCTCTCTCTCTCTCTGTGTGTGTGTGTGTGTGTGTGTGTGTGTGTGTCTCTCTCTCTCTCTCTCTCTCTCTCTCTGTGTGTGTGTGTGTGTGTGTGTGTGTGTGTGTCTCTCTCTCTCTCTCTCTCTCTCTCTCTGTGTGTGTGTGTGTGTGTGTGTGTGTGTGTGTCTCTCTCTCTCTCTCTCTCTCTCTCTCTGTGTGTGTGTGTGTGTGTGTGTGTGTGTGTGTCTCTCTCTCTCTCTCTCTCTCTCTCTCTGTGTGTGTGTGTGTGTGTGTGTGTGTGTGTGTCTCTCTCTCTCTCTCTCTCTCTCTCTCTGTGTGTGTGTGTGTGTGTGTGTGTGTGTGTGTCTCTCTCTCTCTCTCTCTCTCTCTCTCTGTGTGTGTGTGTGTGTGTGTGTGTGTGTGTGTCTCTCTCTCTCTCTCTCTCTCTCTCTCTGTGTGTGTGTGTGTGTGTGTGTGTGTGTGTGTCTCTCTCTCTCTCTCTCTCTCTCTCTCTGTGTGTGTGTGTGTGTGTGTGTGTGTGTGTGTCTCTCTCTCTCTCTCTCTCTCTCTCTCTGTGTGTGTGTGTGTGTGTGTGTGTGTGTGTGTCTCTCTCTCTCTCTCTCTCTCTCTCTCTGTGTGTGTGTGTGTGTGTGTGTGTGTGTGTGTCTCTCTCTCTCTCTCTCTCTCTCTCTCTGTGTGTGTGTGTGTGTGTGTGTGTGTGTGTGTCTCTCTCTCTCTCTCTCTCTCTCTCTCTGTGTGTGTGTGTGTGTGTGTGTGTGTGTGTGTCTCTCTCTCTCTCTCTCTCTCTCTCTCTGTGTGTGTGTGTGTGTGTGTGTGTGTGTGTGTCTCTCTCTCTCTCTCTCTCTCTCTCTCTGTGTGTGTGTGTGTGTGTGTGTGTGTGTGTGTCTCTCTCTCTCTCTCTCTCTCTCTCTCTGTGTGTGTGTGTGTGTGTGTGTGTGTGTGTGTCTCTCTCTCTCTCTCTCTCTCTCTCTCTGTGTGTGTGTGTGTGTGTGTGTGTGTGTGTGTCTCTCTCTCTCTCTCTCTCTCTCTCTC
>NW_023277042.1:31838-41523 GCF_003668045.3 Cricetulus griseus
GGGAGAGGGGAGAGAGAGGGAGAAGATACTTACATTTGAAACAAGCGTGTTCCCTAACTTGAACTAAAAAAAAAGAAGCATTCTTAAGAACTTAACATCCTTATTCCCTAAGTTGCAAATCTAAGACCTCAAATTTCCATAATCAGTGAAGTTGGAATGAAAGGTCCTGGCATCTGGCTAACCACCCATGTCACCTGGAAGGGTACATTCACTCAGCCAGGACTCTGCTCAGTCCAAGGTTCTAAGGGTAAAACATCTGCATGCAGTGTTATAGGAATCCTAAAAAGACAGATTCCTACCCACTCCTGATGTCTTAATCTCTGACACCTTCCAACCTTCTCTGCTATCTGCTGTCAAGTACCTTCCTATGACCCTCTTCCTATCTTCTGTCTACCCCAGTCACCCTCTTCAACAATGTCAGAAAACCTAAAATTCATGGACATTCTAAGAATTGTGTTCCATTTCCAGAGTTTTATCTCCATAGTGAGCTTCCCCTTCCAGGTAAACAAATGAACAACTCTGGAGCTGTGAAAGACATGGACACTCTCTCTCTGTGAACTCTCTCCATATCCAGTCTCCATTAGGTGGGACATTGCAAAGAGATTTTTCTGGGTTGAACAAACATTGAAACACCCCATCAGGTTGGTGAGTTTCCCAAGGATGAGGTCCATCAAAACATTCGCTGAATCACCACTGGGCTTCAGATTTATGCCTTTGGGAGTTTCTCCCCCTCCACTGTTCAGACCCCTGTCTCATCTCAACTCTTCGGTCGGTTTTTGTTCCACATTTGTTGATGAGTTAATCCTGACTCCCTATTCTGAGATGTTGCATACAGAGCCTCCTTTAGCCACCTCCATTAGAATTACATCTTATGTTAAAGGGAACCTAATGATTACAGTTACTGTGAAAAATTCGTTTAATGCCTTATTTGTGGAGGAATGTCAAATACTCTAAGAAGTACATCGATTGAATGAGAAAATGAAAGGAATCACATTACTGTTTAAAAAAAATGGTGAGTTTTCAATGGTTAATTTCTTCCAGGAAGCTTTAAATTCCATTTCTTAGATTAGATTGAAAAAAATCATTGTACTTCAGATACTTGGGTACATGAGATGATGTCAGCAGCAGAACAGAGTTCATCAGGTAGAGACAGCATCCTCATGAGTAGGTTGTGTGCTTGTCTCTGGATGTGATATGCACATATCCTAGACTACACTAAGCCTTGGCCACTCTCTGTGTAATGTCTCCATTTCATTTTCTAACTCTCTCTATCATACACAGTCTCTGTGTATCTCTGTCTCTCACTGTCTCTATGTATATATCTCTACAGCCTGGGTGGGAGTCTATAATTCTACATGCTTTGAAATGGGTTTGCTGGCTACAGTAAGCCAATGTCAGTCTCTCTATCTCTATCTCTCTCTGTCTCTCTCTCTGTGTCTCTCTCTCTCCCTCTATGTGTGTGTGTGTGTGTCTGTCTCCTTCTCTGTCTAGTCCTCTGTTTTTACCTCTGCACCCTGGGTGAATACCTGGTGATATACTAGTTCTGGACTGGTCTCCACATAAAGTGAGCTTTATCTGTCAGTTTATATGTCTCTTTCTGTTTCTGTTTCTGTATCTATCTATCTATCTATCTATCTATCTATCTATCTATCTCTATCTCTGTCTTTCTGTTTCTCTATTCTAGTACTGAAAAGCATGCTAAACCTCTCTACACTGGCAAAGTTAAGGTGCTTTTTTTATTGGACAAAATATACCCTACTTTTCCAAAATAAGAATGCTTTCAGCCAAGTAGCTTCTATTATTAAGAGGTATCTGATGTGTCTCCAGTTTATGTTTTTGATAAACCCAAAGTATTCCTGAAAGATCCAGGAAACTGAATGGGACCCAAAGTATTCCTGAAAGGTCCAGGAAACTGAATCCAAAGAGTTCCCAAAAATATGCACTCCTGATAATTAGTATTGAGCCTCTCAATGATCCAAGAGTTCTTTCCTCATCTTCTGGGATCACTCTCTGGGAGATCCTGCCCATGACACCTGGAAGCCTACACTCAATCAGCCACTACTCTGTTCAGTCCAGGGTTCCATAGGTACTAAGTCTGCAGGCAGGTTTATAGGACACCTATAGAAGACAGATCCCTACACACTCCTGATGTCTTATTCTCTCTGTCACCATCCAATTCTAATCTGTAATCTGCTAACTGCTATCTGGCATCTTCCTTTTACCCTCTTCGCTTATCCTGTCTCCCCCACTCACTCTCTCCAAACATGTCAGAAAATCTATATTCCATGGACATTCTATGGTTTGTGTTCCATTGCTCAGGACTCCATCTCCATAGGGAGCTTTCCCTTGTCATTTAAACAAAGGACCAACTCTGGAGATGTAACATAGGTTGTCTCTATGTTAACTCTCTCCATACCCAGGTTCGTTAGAGGGGGAAATTGTAGAGATATTTTGGGGGGATTGACCAAATGGTGACACACATCATCAGATAATTGTGTATCCCAAGGATGAGGCCCACCACCACATTTGCTGAATCACATGTGGGTTTCAGATTTATGCCTTTTGGAGTTTCTTCCCTCCACTCTTCAGAACCCTGTGTCATCTCAATTCTTTGGTTATTTTTTATGCCACATTTGTCGATGAGTTAAGGCTGACTCCAGCTTTTCAGATGTTGGGTATCAAGACTCTATAGCCATCTCCATTGGAATTACATCTTATGTAAAGAGAATATAGCAGTTACTGTTACCATGGAAAAATTGTTCAATTTCTTTGTGTGGAATAATGTCAAACACCTTAAGAACTGCATCAATGTACTAAGAAGATGAAAGATATCATAGTGCTGTAAAAAGGTGAGTTTTCCATGGTTGGCTTCTTCTAGGAAGGTAAAAATTCCATTTCTTAGATTGTATTGAGGGATCATTATACTGCAGGTACTTGGGTGCACAAAATGATGTCAGCAGCAGGACAGACTTCATTAGGTAGAGACAGCATTATCCATGAGTATGTTGGGAACCAACACTGGACCTGTTATTCACTTTTATCAGACTACCCTAAGCCTTGAAATGACTGTGTGTCTGCTAATCTGACATCTCAGGCCCTACCTCTCTATCACTCATTGTCCATTTCTTTGTGTATCTCTGTCTCTCACTAGCTCTGTCTCTCTGTATGTGTCTTTTCACCCTGGTGGGTCTCTACAACTCTACTAATTTTCACAGGACCTGCCTGCAACACTCAGCCCCCCCTCAGGGTTTCAAGATTGCTGTACTCCTCTGAGAACTTTCCTGGGAAAACCCTTTCTCATCTAACCATACTCTACACTGAGCTCAGAACTACAGAATTTTTGTTTCTAACTTAACTTCCTCTCCAACACAGCTGACAGCTCCTAGCATTAGGATTCTCCAGACAGTGTCACACAATCTAGAAATCCATGCAGCAACCAGGCAATTCAAGATGTGGTAGTACCCCACTATTCTCAACCCCTCCAAATATGCTCAATGCCACTTGATCAAAAAGAAGCAGTCTTGAGAACTTGACATCCTTATTCCCTAAGTATCAAATCTAAGATCCCAAATTTCCAAAATCAGTGAAGTTGGGAATGAAAGGTCCTGGCATCTGGCTAATTTCCCATGTCACCGGGAAGGATGGACTCACTGAGCCAGTACTCTTCTCACTCCAAGGTAACAAGGGTACAAAGTCTGCACGAGGGGTTATAGGACCCCTTTAAAAGGAGATCCCTACCCAATCCTGATGTCTTATTCTCTGTCACCTTCCAATTCCTCTCTGCTKTCTGCTATCTGGTATCTTCCTCTGTCCCTCTTCATCTCTTCTTCTCCATCTCCCCCACTCACCATCACCAAACATGTCAGAAAACCTAAAGTTCATAGATATTCTGAGATTCGTGTTCCTTTTGGTCAGGGTTCCGTATCAATAGCGAGTTTTCCCCTTCCACATAAACAACTGACACACTCTGGAGCTGCCAAAACCATGAATACTATTTCTTTGTGAACTCTGTCTATATCCAGGCTCTGTTGGGCGGGACATAGCAGAGATATTTTTTTCTGGGACTGACTAAAAGTTGAAACACCATATATGGTCTGTGAGTTTCCAAAGGATGAGGTCAATCACCCCATTCACTGAATTACCTGTGGGTTTCAGATTTACACCTTTGGTTTATTTCTCCCCCTCCAATGTTCGGACACCTGTGTCATCTCAACTCTTTGGGCACTTTTGTTCAACAATTGTCAATGAGTCAAGCCTGACTCCATATTCTGAGAGGTACAGCACCTCCTTCAGCCACCTCCATTAGAATTATGTCTTATCTTTAAGCGAATCTAGTGGTTACTGTTCCTGTTGTTAAACCATTTAATGCATATTTGTGGAGGAATGTCAAGTACCCTAAAAGTACATCTATGGAATAAGAAAATGAAAGGAATCACACTTCTGTTAAAAAAGATGAGTTTTCCATGTTTAATTTCTTCCAGAAAAGTTTATTCGATTCCTTAGATTACATTGAAAAATCATTTGACTGAAGATACTTGGTTGGATGAGATGAAGTCAGAAGCAGGACAGAGTTCATTAGGCAGAGACAGCATCCTCCATCAGTATGTTGGGAGCCTGCTTTTGGATGTGACATGCACTTATCCTAGTCTACAATAAGCCTTGTCCTGTCTCTGTGTCTGTCTCTCTCTCATTTCTTTCTCTGACATTGTCTCTCTGTATCTCTGTCTCTCACTGTTTGTGCCTCTATGAATATGTCTCTACACCCTGGGTTGAAGTATAATTCTACCTGCTTTGTAATGTCTTTGCGGCTACACTAAAACAAAGACTCTCTCTCTCTCTCTCCCTCTCTCTCTCTCTCTCTCTCTCTCTCTCTCTCTCTCTCTCTCTCTCTCTCTCTCTCATTCTCTCTCACTCTCTCCCTCTGTGTTCTCCCTATCTGTCTGGTCCTCAGGTTTTATCTCTGCACCCTGGATGAATACCTAGAGCTAAACTTGTTCTGGACTGGTCCCCACATAAACTGAGTTATTATCTGTCCATTTGTGTGTGTCCCTGTCTCTCTTACTCTCTCTCTCTCTCTCTCTCTCTCTCTCTCTCTCTCTCTCTCTCTCTCTCTCTCTCTCTCTCTGTCTATCTCTCTCTGCCTTTCTGTCTCTCTGTTCTGGTACTGAAGAGCACACTAACCATTTCTACAATGGCAAAATTAAGGTGCTGTTTTATTGGTTGAAATATACCCTTCTCATTCCATTCTATCATAAAGAGGCAACTGATGTGTCTCCATTTTATGTTTTTGTTAAACTCAAAATATTCCTTTAAGATCCAGGGAGCTGAAAGGGACCCATGCATAGAATTCCAATAATGTTGCAATACTAATAATTGGTATTCAGACTCTCACTAATCCCAGAGTCCTTTCCTTTTCATCTGGGCTCTCTCTCTGGTATATCCTGCCCATGACACCTGGAAGCTGCACCCAGCCACTACTCTGTTCAGTCCAGAGTTCCATGAGTACTAAGTCTGCAAGCAGGGGTTATAGGACCCCTTTAAAAACAGAACCCTACACACTTCTGAAAACTTTCTTTCTCTGTCACAATCCAATTCCAATCTGCTATCTGGTATCTTCCTCTGACGCTCATCATCATTCTCCTGTCTCCCCACTCACCCTCTCCAAACATGTCAGAATATTTAAAGTTCATGGACATTCAAAGATTCGTGTTCCATTGCTCAGGATCAGATTACATAGCAAGGTTTCCCCTTCCACTTAAACCAATGAACAACTCTAGAGCTGTCCACACCATGAAGGATCTCTAGGTGAACTCCCCCTATACACAGGCTCCAATATTTAGCACATTGCATAGATATTATTTTGGGGGATTGACCAAAGAGTGAAACACCAAATCAGATTGGTGTGTATCCCAAGGATGAGGCACTCGACCACATTTTCTGAGTCATCTGTGGGTGTCAGATTTATGCATTTGGGAGGTTCTTCACTCCTCTCTCGGACCACTGTGTTGTCTCAACTCTTTCCTCAATTTCTGTTCCACATTTGTGGATGAGTTAAGGCTGACTCCATATTTGATATATTGGGTACCAAGCCTCCTTCAGCCACCTCGATTGGAATTGCATCTTATGTTAAATGGAATATAGCGGTTACCTTTATCGTGGAAAAACTGTTCAATTCCTTTTTGTGGAGTAATGTCAAACACCCTAAGAAGTACATCAATGGAATAAGAAAACGAAAGATATCATATTATTGTAAAAAAGATGAGTTTACCATGGTTAGCTTCTTCCAGGAATGTTTAATTTCCATTTCTTATATTAGATTGAAAAACCATCAGACTGCAGATACTTGGATGCATGAGATGAAGTCAGCAGCATGACAGAGTTCATTAGGCAGAGACAGCATCCCGCATCAGTATGATGGGAGCCTACCTCAGGATGTTTTATTCACTTATCTTAGCCAACACTAAGCCTTGACATTTTTCTGTGTATTTCTGACTCCCATTTCATTCTCTAACTCTATCTCTCACTGTCTCTGTCTCTGTCTCTATGTATCTATGTCTCTCACTGTGTCTCTATGTATATGTCTCTACACCTTGGATGGGAGTCTATAATTCTACCTGCTTTGCAATGTGTTTGCCAACTAAAATAAGCCGAAGTCTCTTTCTCTTTCTCTCATTCTCTCTCTGTGTGTGTTTGTTTTTCTCCCTCTCTGTCTGTTCCTCTGTTTTACCTCTGCACCCTGGATGAAAACCTGGAGCTATATTTGTTCTGGACTGGTCCCCACCTAAACTGAGCTTTTATCTGTCAGTTTATATGTGTCCCTGTATCTCTCACTCCCTCTCTGACTCTGTCTATCTGTTTCTCTCTCACTCTGTCTCTCCATCTTTATGTTTTTTGTCTCTCTGTTCTAAAACTGAAGAGCATGCTAATCCTCTATACAATGTCAAAATTAAGGTGCTTTTTTAATGGACTAAATATACCCTTCCCATTCCAAAATGAGAATGCTTTCTGCCAAGAGGTTTATATCATAAAGAGGCACATGTTGTGTCTCCAATTGATGTTTTTGGTAAAATTGATGTTTTTGGTATGCTCCAGGGAGCTGAATGGGTCCCAAGCAAAGAGTTCCAAAAATCATTCACTTCTGATAATTAGCATTCAGCCTCTCAATGATTCTAAAGTCCTTTCCTGGTCATCTGGGATCTCTATTTGGGAGATCCTGCTCATGACATGAGGAAGCGTGCACTCAGTCAGCCACTACTCTGTTCAGTCCAGGTTTCCATGGGTACTAAGCCTGCAGGCAGGGTTATAGGACCGGTTTAAAAGACAGATCCCTACACACTATTTCTTATTCTCTATCACTTTCCAGTTCCAATTTGCTATCTGCTTCTGCTGCCTGGTATCTTCCTCTGACAGGTGTCATCTGTCTCCTATCTCTCCCACTCACTCTCTCCATCCATGTCTGAAAGTCTAAAGTTCATGGACATTCTAAGATTCCTGTTTGAGTGCTCAGGATTCTTTCTCCATATCTATCTTTCCACTTCCACTTAAACAAATGACCAACTCTGGAGCTGTGAAACCATGGATGCTCTCTCTCTCTCTGTGAACTCTCACGATACCAGGAGTCGGCTTAGTGGTACATTGCAGAGATCTTTTTCTGGGACTCATCAAATTTTGGAAGACCTCATCAGGTTGGTGTGTTTTCCAAGGATGATGTCCAACACACATTTCCCGAATCTCCTGTGGGTTTAAGATTTACGCCTTTGGGAGTTTCTCATACTCCATTGTGTGGACCCCTGTGTCTTCTCAACTTTTCGGGCATTTTTTGTTTCACTATTGTCGATGAGTTGAGCCTCACTCCATAATCTGAGATGTTGGCTCCCAAGCCTCCTTTGGCAATCTCCATTGGAAGTACATCCTGTGATAAGGGAATATAGCAGTTTCTGTTACCGTGGAAAAACGGTAATGTGGAGTAATATCAAACACCCTAAGAAGTACATCAAATGACCTAGAAAATGAAAGATATCTTATTACTGCAAAAAAGGTGAATTTTCCATGATTAGCTTCTTCCAGGAAAATTTAAATTGCAATTCTTAGATTAGATTGAAGTAAGATTGGAGTTGAGGTACTTGGGTGTATAAAATGATATTAGCAGAAGGATAGAATTCATTAGACAGAGACAGCATATTTCATGAGTATGTTGGGAGGTAGCACTGGACCAGGTATTCTCTTATCTCAGCCTACCCTTAGCCTTGGTATATCTGTCTGTCTGTCTGTCTGTCTGCATCTTGGACTTTTCAGTCCCTACATCTCTATCACTCAATCTCTGTCTCTGTATTTCTCTGCCTCTCTCTGTCACTGTCTCTCTGTATATGTCTCTTCACCATGGTGGGCCTCTACAACTCTACCTTTGCACTGGACCTGCCTGGTACAATGAGCCTCTCTCTCTGTCTCTGTCTCTCTGTCTCTCTCTCTCATTCTCTCTCTCTCTCTCTCTCTCTCTCTCTCTCTCTCTCTCTCTCGCTCTGTCAGTCTCTGGCCTTCTGTCTTTGCCTCTGCAACCTGGGTGATTATCAGCAGCTCTGGAATTTCTCAGGAATATTCTCCACCCAAACTGAACCTTTTTTCTGTTTCTTTCTCACTCTGTGTCTGTCTCTCACTCTGTCTGAATACAGAATAGATTGCTAAACTTCTCTAAAATGGCAAAACTAAAATGCTTTTTATTGTCCTACTAATATGCTTTTCTATTCATAATGTGAATGCTTTCATACAAGTTACTACTCTCATAAAAAGGCAGCTGATGTGTCTCCAATTTATGATTTTGCAAACGCAAAGTATTGCTGTAAGTTCAGGGGAGTTGAATGGGACCCATGCAAAAAGTTCCAAAGAATCACTGCAGATAGTGATCTGCCTTTCAGTGTTTCAAAATTGCTTTCTTCCTTCTATGAGAACTTTCCCTAGGAAAAACCTCCCTCATCTGTCCAAACTCCCATCTGACATAAAACTTCAGAAATACTTTTTTTCTAAACTTGACTACATCTGCTACACTGCAGAGAGCTGCTGCGGCTTAGGATGTACCAGACAGTGTCACACAATATGGAAATCCATGGAGCAAGCAGGTAATCCATGATGTTTTAGCACACCACCATTCTCAAACTGCTACAAAGATGGTCAATGCCAGTTCATCAAAAAGAAGCAATCTTGAGAACTTGACATCCTTATTCCCTAAGTTGCATATCGAAGACGCCAAATTTCCAGAATCAGTGAAGTTGGTAATGAAAGGTCCTGCCATCTGGCTAAATGCCCATTTCACCTGGAAGTGTGCACACACTCAGCCACTAATCTGCTCAGTCCAGGGTTCCATGGATACAAAGTCTGCATGCAGGGTTATAGACCCCTTTAATAGATGGATCCCTACACACACATAATTTCTTCTCTGTCACCTTACAATTCCTCTCTGCTATCTGCTATCTGGTATCTTCTTTATCTCTTCTTCTGTCTAACTTACTCACCGACTTCAACAATGTCAGAATATCTAAACTAAAGTTCATGGTCATTCAAAAATTCATGTTCCATTGCTCAGGGTTCCCTCTCCATTCCGAGGTTTCTCCTTCCATGTAAACAAATGACCAACTCTGGAGATATGAAATCCATAAGCTCTGTCTCTGTCCCTGTCTCTGTCTCTCTCTCT
>NW_023277042.1:42505-45143 GCF_003668045.3 Cricetulus griseus
CAGGAATGTTTAAATTCCATTTCTTAGATTCAATTGAAAGATCATTGGACTGCAGACAGAGTTCATAAGCTAGAGACAAAATCATCCATGAGTATGTTTGGAGCCAGCTCTGGACCTGGTATTCATTTCTCTCAGCCTACACAAGGCCTTGGTATATCTGTGTGTGTGTCTTGTCTGCTTGTCTTCATTTCAGTCCCTACCTCTCTAATAATTCATTGTCTCTGTCTCAGTGTATGTCTGTCTCTCACTGTCCTTGTCTCTCTGTATATGAGTTTTCATCCTGGTGGGCCTCTACAACTCTACCTACTTTGCACTGGACTATCCTTCTACAATGAGCATATCTATCTATCTATCTATCTATCTATCTATCTATCTCTACCTCTCTCTCCCTATCTGTCCCTCTCTCACTCTGTGACTCTCTGGCATTATGTCTTTGCCTATGCAACTTGGGTAAATATCAGTAGCTCTGGACTTTCTCAAGAATGTCCTCCACACAAAGTGAACCTTTTGTCTGTCTGTATGTAAGTGTTTTTCTCGCTGTGTACCTGTCTCTCTCTATGTCAGAGTACAGAAGAGAAATTTAAACCAATCTAAAATGGCAGAAATAAAGTGCTTTTATTGTACTAAAGATAGCCTTCTCTATGCAAAATGTGAATGCTTTCAGCCAAGTTACTTCTATTAAAAAAGGCAGCTGATGTGTCTCCAATTTACGTTTTTTGGCAAACGCAAAATATACCTGTAAGTTCCAGGGAGCTGAATTTGACCCATGCAAAGAGTTCCAAAAATCATGCACACCTGATAATTAGTTTTCAGCCTCTCAATGATACCAGAGTAATTTCATGTTCATCTGGGATCTCTCTCTGGGACATCCTGCCCATGACACTTGGAAACACAGACTCATGCAGCCACTACTCTCTTCAGTTTGGCGTTCAATGTGTACTAAGTCTGCTGACCCCCTTGAAAGTCAGAAACCTACACACTCCTGATGTCTTATTCACTCTGCCACCTTCCAATTCCTATCTGCTATCTGCTAACTGCTATCTGGTATATTCCTCTGACCATCTTCATCTTTTCTCCTGTGTCCTCCACTCACCATTTCCAAACATGTTAGAAAATCTAAAGTTCATGGACATTCTAAGTTTCATGTTCCATTGCTCAGGTTTCTGTCTCCATAGAGAGATTTTCCCTTCCACTTAAACAAATGAACAACTCTGGCACTGTGAAAGCTATGGACGTTCTCTCTCTGTGAACTCTCTCCATACCCAAGCTCGATTGAGCAGCACATTGATTAGATATTTTTAGGGATTTACCAAATGGTGAAACACCCAATCAGATCTGTGTGTTTCCCAAAGATGAGGCCCACCACCACATTTGCTGAATCACATGTGGATTTCAGATATATATCTTTGGGAGTTTCTTCGCTCCACTCTTCAGACCCTGTGTTGTCTCAACTCTTCTGGCATTTTCTGTTACACATTTGTCAATGAGTTAAGGATGACTCTATCTTTTGAGATGTTGGGTACCAAACTACCTTCTCCCTCCTCCATTGGAATTACATCTTGTTTTTTTTAGGGAATATATTGGTTA
This sequence comes from Cricetulus griseus, assembly GCF_003668045.3. NCBI lineage: Eukaryota > Metazoa > Chordata > Mammalia > Rodentia > Cricetidae > Cricetulus > Cricetulus griseus. Next base: position 44,093 of record NW_023277042.1, read on the forward strand.
CTTTTACCGTGGTAAACCGTTCAATATCTTTTTGTGGAGTGAGGTCTAAAACCCTAAGAAGTACATCAATGAAATAAGAAAATGAAAGATATCATATTAAGGTAAATAGGGTGGTTTTTCAATGGTTAGCTTCTTCCAGTAAGGTTTAAATCCCATTTCTTAGATTAGATTGAAGGATCATTGGATTGCAGGTACTTGGGTGCACGAAATGTGGTCAGCAGCATGACAGAGTTCATTAGGCAGAGACAGCATTAGTATGTTGGGAACCTGCACTGGAACTGGTATTCACTTATCTAAGCATACAGTAAGCCTTGGTATATCTTTGTGATTGTCTTTCTGCCACTCTGACTTTTCAGTCCCTACCTCTCTATCACTCATTGTCTCTGTCTCTGTGTATCTCTGCCTCTCACTGTCTTTGTCTCTCTGTAATATGTCTCTTCACCCTGGTGGACCTCTAAAACTATACCTAATTTGCACTGGAACTGCCTGCTACATTAAGCTCCTCTCTCTCTCTCTCTCTCTCTCTCTCTGTGTGTGTGTGTGTGTGTGTGTGTGTGTGTGAACTCACTCCATAGCCAGGATTGGATGAGCGGCACAGCAAAGAGATCTTTTTCTGGGACTGAGAAAATGTTAAAACACCCCATCAGGTCAGTGTGTTTCCCAAGGATGATGTCCACCACAATTATTGAATCACCTGTGGGTTTCAGCTTTATGCCTTTGGTTGTTTCTTCCCTCCACTCTTCAGAAAACAGTGTCGTCTCAATTTTACGTGTATTTTCTGTTCCACATTTGTGGATGAGTAAAGATTGCCTCCATCTTTTGAGATGTTGGGTACCAAGCCTCCTTCAGGCAGCTCCATTGGAATTACATATTATGTTTAAGGGAATATAGCGGTTACTGTTTCCATGGAAAAACTGTTCAATGTCTTTTTGTGCAGTAATGTCAAACAACCTAAGAAGTACATCAATGGACTAAGAAAATGAAAGATATCATATAATTGTAAAAAGGTGAATTTTCCATGTTTAGCTTCTTACAGGAATGTTTAAATTCC
>NW_023277042.1:82393-85813 GCF_003668045.3 Cricetulus griseus
AGGGGACACACATTCCAATGGACAGATAAAAGGTCAGTTTATGTGGAGAGCAGTCCAGAACAAGTACAGATTCAGGTATTCACCAAGGGTGCAGAGGCAAAAACAATGGACTGGACAGAGTGTGAGAGACAGAGACTTTGGTTTAGTGTAGCAGGCAAACACATTAAAAGCAGTTATAATTATATATTCCTACCCAGGTTATAGAGACATATACATAGAGACACAGACTGTGATAGACAGAGATACACAGAAAGAAACAGAGACATTGAGTGATAGACAGAGAGATTGAGAATGAAATGACAGAGAGACAGACAGACAGACAGACAGACAGACAGACAGACTGACAGACTGACACATTGACAGTCCAAGGATTAGTGTAGCCTAGGATAAGTGCATTATTCATCCAGAGGCAGACTCCCAACATACTCCTGGAAGAAGCTGTATCTGTCTAATGAACTCTGACCTTCTGATGATATCATGTCATGAACCCAACTATCTGCAGTGTAATGATCTTTCAATCTAATCTCAGAAAAATTCAATTTCAATTTTTCTGGAATAAGCTAACCATGGATAACTCATCTTCTTTACACTAATGTGATTCTTTTCATTTTCTTAGGTCATTGATATACTTCTTAGGATATTTCACATTGCTCCAAAAAAATGGCATTGAACAGTTTTTCCACGGTAACTGTAGTAGCTAGATTCCCTTAAACATAAGATGCAATTCCAAACTAGGTGACTGAGGAGGACCGTTACCCAACATCTCTGAAGACAGTGTCAGCCTTAACTCATCTACACTTGTGGGTCAAAAATGCCTGAATCATTGAGACAAAACAGGGGTCAGAACAATGGAGCAAAGGATCTTCCAAGTGGTAAATTTGAAACCCACAAGTGATTCAGCCAATGTGGTGATGGTCATCTTCTTTGGGAGACACACTAAACTCATGGGGTATTTCACCATTTGGTCAGTCCCACACAACAGAGCCTGGATATGGAGAGAGTTCACAGAGAGGGAGCCTCCATGGCTTTCACAGCTCCAGTGTTGATCATTTGTTTATGTGGAAGAGGAAAGCTCGCTATGGAGATGAGACCCTGAACAAAGGAACAAGAATCGTAAAATATCCATGAACTTTAGATTTTCTGACATGGTTGGAGAGGGTGAGTGGGGGAGGTAGGGGAAGAGATGAAGAGGGTCAGAAGAAGATACCGGAGAGAAGATAACAGAGAGGAATTGGAAGGTGACAGAGAGAAAAATAGATCAGGTGTGTGTAGAGATCTGTCTTTTAAATGGTAATATAACCCAGCCTGCAGAATTTTATAACCATGGAACACAGTATTGGCTGAGTGAGTGCACAATTCTTTAGGTCATGGGCAATTAGGCAGATGCCAGGAACTTTCAAGCCCACCTTCATTTATTCAGGAAATTTAGTGTCATAGACTTGGCAACTTTGGAAATAACGATGTTGTGTTCTCAAGACTGCTTCTTTTTGATGAAAGGGCATTGATCAACTTTGGAGTCCCAGAGAATAGTGTGGTACTATCATGTCCTGGAGTACCTGGTTACTGCAGGGATTTCCAGAATGTGTGGCTCTGTCTTGGGCATCCTAAGCCTCAGCAGATATTGGCAGTGTAGCAGATGGGGTTAAGTTTAGAAAACAAAATATTTCTTAAGTCCTTGTGACAGAGGGTTGCATGATAATARGAGGGTGGCTTTTCCCAGGGAAGGGTACCAAATATTTAAGAGAGGAATCTGTGATCATTGAGAGACTGAATACAATTTATCTGGAATTAATCTTTAGACCTTTTTGAATGGGTCCCATTCACCTCCCTGGAACTTACAGTAAAATTTTGGGTTTGCAAAAATATTAATTGGAGACACATCAGCTGCCTTTCTTTGATACAAGCACCTTGGCTGAAAAAATTCCCATGTTTGAAAAAGAAGGGTATCTATATGACAATAAAAAAGCACCTTTATTTTTCCATTATAGAGTGGTTTAGCATACTCTTCAATACTCTGAGAGAGAGAAACACACACAGCAAGGAGGAAACATACAGACAGAGAAATAATAGGATCAGATTTGGTAGTGAACAGCCATGAACACTACCAGAGCAGCTGGTATTCATCCAGGTTACAGAGGCAAAGACAAAAGACCAGAGAGAGTGTGACAGACTGTTAGGGAAAGAGATAGAGATAGATGGAGAGAGAGAGAGAGAGAGAGAGAGAGAGAGAGAGAGAGAGAGAGATAAAGAGAGAGACAGGCTCAGTTAGCAGGAAGGTCCAGTTCAATTCAGGTAGTTATATAGAAGACCACCAGGGCAATGGGACATACACAGAGAGACAGTGACAGTGAGTGATAGATAGTTAGAGATGAAAATTCAAACAAACAGACAGAGAGACACACATAAAAAACAAAACTTAATGTAGGCTGAGATATGTGTATACAAGTTCCACGGGTGGTTCCTATCCTATTACAGGATGATGCTGTCTCTACCTCATGAGCTCTGTCTTGCTTCTGACATCATTTGGTGCAATAAAATACCTGCAGTCCACTGATCCTTCAATCTAATTAAAATATGGAATTTACCCTTCCAGGAATAAGCAACCATGCAAAACTCAAATTTCATTCAGTAATGTGTGTCTTATCATTTTCTTAGTATATTAATGAGCAACATGGGGTAATATGACAATCCTTCATAAAAGCATTTGAACAGTTTTTCTAAGGTAAAGTAAAGTGAAGGATGCCTTAATCATAAGAAGTATTTCCCATGGGCCAGGACCAAGATGGCTTTTTACTCCTGAACTCAGTACTCAGAGTCAGCATGAACTCATGGGCAAGGGCAGAAAAACATGCCTGAACATTCAAGTCGACATAGAATACCTAATATTGGAGGGAAGTAACATCCGAAGGAATAATGCTGAAAACACAAATGATTCAGCGAATGTGGTGTTGCATCTCATTCTTGGCATACACACCAAAGTAAAGGGGTGTCTCACCATTAGGTCAGTCTGAAAAATGATCTCTGCGATTTCCTGCTCATCCAAGATGGAAATGGTGAGAGGTCACAGAGAGAGACCATCCATGGCTTTCTCAGCAATAGTGTTGGTCTTTTGTGTACATTGAAGGGGAAAGTACAGAATGGAAACTGAACACTGAGCAATGGATACCTATGTTTGAAATTCCTTGAACTGAAGATTTCAGACAGGGTGGGAGAGACTGAGTCAGAAAGAGAGGAGAAGAGGTGTAGAAGGTCAGAGAAATAGCAAAGTGCAGATAGTAGATAGGAAGAGGAAGGTGAGTGGGGTATGGAGAGAGAAAGGGAGAGTGTGTGTGTGTGTGTGTGTGTGTGAGAGAGAGAGAGAGAGAGAGAGAGAGAGAGAGAGAGAGACTGTCTTTCAACAGGGTCGTGAAAGTTGCCTGC
>NW_023277042.1:85985-95115 GCF_003668045.3 Cricetulus griseus
TTCTGGAACTGTCTTTCAACAGGGTCGTGAAAGTTGCCTGCAGATTTAGTAACCTTGAATGCTGGACTGAACACAGTACTGCCTGAGTGAGTACATCATGCCAGCTACCTAGGACAGGCCAGCTTGATGCCTGCACCTTTCCTTCCTCCTATCCCTATATACTGACAGTTGGAGTGTTAGAAATGTCAATTTAGATAATATGGATATTGAGTTCTCAAGATGGCATTCTGTTGATGTAGGGCATTGACCATCCTTGGGGACCTGAGAATGTTGTGGTACTACCACATCTTGGAATATCTGTTTGTTCCTGCCTTGGACAGGACAAATAGCATTCACTCTGGACACCTGATATCAGCAATGTAGGAGATGAAGTTAAGTTTAGAAAAAAATTGTTTCTTAATACCTGTATCAGAGCAGTGAATGGACAGATGATGGAGTGATTCGCGAAAGGTAGATCCCAGATGATGAAGAAAGGAATGTGGGATCATAGAGTGGCTGAATATTAATTTTCTGAAGTGCATCTTTGGACCTGTTTGCATGGGTCCCATTCAGCCTCCTGGAACTTACAGGCATACTTTGGGTTTACCAAAACCATAAATTGGAGACATATCAGCTGCCTTTTTAATGATAGAAGAGACTTTGCTGAAAGCATTCTCATATTGGAATGGGAAGGGAATCTTTCGAACAATAAACAATAAAAAGCCCCTTAACTTTGCAATGTAAAGAGTTTTCCCATGACCTTCAGTACACGAACAGAGAATCAGACATACATACACAAAACACACAAACACACAAACACACACACACACACACACACACAGAGAGAGAGAGAGAGAGAGAGAGAGAGAGAGAGAATGAGAGAGAGACATAGAACACAGAACTGCCACTGGGCCTTGTTGTGTAGGATCTCTCTGCCAAACCTGGATCTGGCGCACAGATCATTGGTGTCAGATGACTCTAACCAGTTACGACAACGGGAAGCAGAAACAGCCCCTGGACTCCCAGGTTCATCAGATTGACACAGAAATGTCAATGGGCCTTGATGTTTCATAGCCTGTTGCTGAACTCGGATCCTGGGCTGGCAGATGGACACAGAAATTCCACTGGGCTTTGGCGAATCGGAGAATGCAGTCAAACTCATATCAGGTGCACAGATCATTGGTGTCAAATTACTCTAAGCAGTGACGATGAATGTAAACAGAAACATCCCCTGCCCCCTGCCACTGTGACTCGATATCTTAGAACCTGTTTCTGAACTCAGAACCTGTGCTGGAAGATAAACACAGAGTTGCCACTGGGCCTTGGCATTTCTGAGAACGCACCTGAACTCAGATTAGGAGCAAACATCAATGGTGTCAGATGACTGTAAGGTGTGATGACAATGGACCTGGAAATAGAACCTGGTTTACCTGGGCTGAGGGATGGACCCAGAACTCCCACTGGGCCTGGGTGTGTGGAATACCATCAAGGAAATCGGATCCTGTCACAGCATATGGATGCAGAACTGCCACTGGGATTAGGTGTGTCCAAGGACTCCACTGAACTTGGATCAAGAGCAATGATCTTTGGTGTCAGATGACTCTAACCATTGATGCCGAATGGAACCAGAATCATGACCTGGCCTACCTAGGCCAGTGGATGGCCAAAGAACTGCCCGTGCGCTTCTGTGTGTAGGATCTTGCTGATAAAAGTTGATCCAGTGCACAGATCATTGGTGTTAGATAACTCTAAGCAATGACGATGACTGGAAACAGAAACAGCCCCGACCTACATGGGCCTGCATATGGACCGAGAAATGCCACATGCCTCAAAGTTTTGGAGGCTATTGACTAAGACGGATCCTGGGCAAATATATGGATTCAGAACTGCTATTGTGCATTGGCATATCTGAGCCCACAGCTGAACTAGGATAAGGAGCAATGATCACTGGTATCAGATGACTCTAAGCAGTAATGGCAAATGCAACCAATAATAACCCCTGATCTCCATAGGTTGGCAGATGGACACAGAACTGCCAATGGGCCTCGGTGTGTAGGATATGGCTGCCAATCCTGGTTCCAGTGCACAGATCACTGGTGTTAGATGACTCTCAGCAATGACGATGAATGGAACCAGAAACAGCACCTGTACTCCATGGGCCCACAGATGGATACTGGACTCCCAGGGGGTTTCGAAAGATGTCAGCAATGTAGGAGATGAGGTTAAGTTTAGAAGACAAAATATTTCTTAAGTCCTTGTGACAGAGGGTTGCATGGTCAACTAATGGAAGGTTTTCACAGGGAAAGATACCAGATGAGGAGGAGAGGAATGTGGGATATTGTAGGAATGAATATTATTTTTCTGCAATGAATCTTTGGACATTTTGCATGGGTCACATTTACCTCACTGGAACTTACTGGACCACATTGGGTGTGACAAAAACATAAATTGGAGACACATCACCTACCTTCTTTTGATACATGCTAATTGGTGGAAAGCATTCACATGTTTGAAAAACAAGGGTTTCTATAGGACAATAAAAGGACCTTAATTTTGCCATTTTAGAGTGGTTTAGCATGCTCTCGATATTCTAACAGAGAGAGAGAAACAATACAACAAGGGAGACACAAACAGACAGAGATATAAAAATATCAGATATGGTAGATAACACTCCTGAGCAAGTCCAGAACTGCTGGTATTCATTCAGGTTGCAGAGGGAAAGACAGAAGGTTTGAGAGAGAATGAGCGATTGGAAGAGAGCAAGAGCAAGAGAGTGAGACAGAAAGAGGAGGGATAAGCTATCAGGCAGTTCCTGTGCAATTCAGGGAGAGTTATAGAGGGCAGCCCACCAGGGTGAAGGGACATACGAAGAGAGAAAGGGACAGTGAGTGATAGAGAATTTTAGTTGAAAATTCAGAATTTGAGACAGAGAACACAAAGAGAAATCAAGGCTTAGTGTAGGCTGAGATATGTGAATACCAGGACCACAGGGCAGATCCTCTCATATTCAAGGAGTATGCTGTCTCTGCCTCATGAACTCTGCTTTGCTTCTGACATCATTTGATGCACCCAAGTACCTGCAGTCCAATGATCCTTCAATCTAATATAAGATATGGAATTTAAAACTTCCTGGAAGAAGCTCCATGGAAAACACAAGTTTCATTAAGTAATTTGTGTCTTTTCATTTTCTTAGTCCAGCAATTCACAACCTGGGGAATATTCCTTAAGGACATTCCTCCTTAAAGCATTTGAACAGTTTTTCCAAGGTAACAGTAACCGGAAGGATGCCTAAATCATAAGATGTATTTCCGATGGGCTAGGCCTAATAAGGTTTGGTACTCATAATCTCAGAACTCAAAGTCAGCTTGAACTCATGGGCAAAGGCAGAACAAAATGCATGAACAGTCAAGTCAACACAGAATACCTATTATTGGAGGCAAGAAACTGCCAAAGGCATAATCCTGAAAACATCAATGATTCAGAGGATGTGGTGTTGGAACTCATCCTTGGGATAATTACCAACCTGAAGGGGTGTCTCACAGTTTCGTCAGTCTGAGAGAATGATCACTGAGGATTCCCACTTATCAAATCATGGGAATGTTGAGAGGTCACAGAGAGAAACCCACCATGGCTTTCTCAGCATGGACACGGAACTTCCACTGAGCCTTGGTGTGTCCGAGAATGCTGTCCAACTAAGATCAGGTACACAGATCATTGGTGTCAAATGACTCTAAGCAGTGACGAGGAATGTAACCAGAAACATGTCCTGTCCCACCTGCTCCAGCGGATGGACACAGAACTGCCACTCTTCCTCGGTATTTTAGAACCAGTTGTCGAACTGAGATCCTGTGCTGGCAGATAAACACAGAGCTGACACTAGGCTTTGGCATTTCTGAGACGCAGCCAAACTCATATCAGGAGCAAAGATGAATGGTGTTCTATGACTGTAAGCAGAGATGACAAATGGAACTGGAAACAGAACCTGGCTTACCTGTGCTGGCCAATGGACATAGAAATGCCATTGGGCCTCGGCGTGTCCAAGGCCTACACTGAATTCATATCAGGAGCAAAGTTCAATGGTGGCAGATGACTGTAAGCAATGAGGTCTAATGGAACTGGAAACAGAACCTGGATTACCTGGGCCAGCAAATGGGACCAGCCTCGGTGTGTCATATACCACCGCCGAATTTGGATCCTGGGGCATCATATGGATGCAGAACTGCCACTGGACTTCGGTGTGTCCAAGACCTCCACCGAACACGGATCAGGAGCAAAGATCACTGGTGTCAGACAACTCTAAGCAGGGATTATGATTGGAACCAGAAACATCACCTGGCCTACCTGGTAGAGCTGATGAAAAAATAACTGCCATTGCATGTTGGTGTGTAGGATCTTGCTGCCAAAACTGGATCAAGTGCACAGATCATTGGTGTCAGATGACTCTAAGCAATGATGAATATGGAACCAGAAACAGCCCCGGACCTCCGTGGGCTTACAGATGGACACTGGACTCCCACTGGGCCATGGCATGTCATATACTGCCGCCACACTTGGATCCTGTGCCACTGTATGGATTCAGAACTGCCACTGGGCCTCCAGTTGTAGGGACTTGCCCCTGAACTTGGATCCAGAGCACAGATTACTGTTTTCAAATAACCCTAAATAGTGACAAAGAATGGGACCCAAAATAGCCCCTGGACTCCCTGTTCAGGCAGATGGATGCAGAACTGCCACTGTGCCTCCAGTTGTAGGGAGTTGCCCCTGAACTTGATCCAGAGCACAGATCACTGATGTCAGATGACTCTGAACAGTGATGAAGATTGGAAACATCACCTAGCCTACCTGGGCCAGCGGATGGACAAAGAACTACCACTGGGCATAGGTGTGTAGGATCTTGCTGCCAAAACTGGATACAGTTCACAGACCATTGCTTAGAAGACTCTAAGCAATGACAATGAATGGAAACAGAAAGAGGCCCTGACCTCCATGGGCCTACAGATGGACCCAGAACTGTCACTGGTCCTCAGAATTTGGAGGCTGCTGACGAACTAGGATCCGGGGTCATCATATGGATACAGAACTGCCAAAGGGCATCAGCATATGCGAGCCCGCAGCTGAACTCAGATAAGGAGCAAAGATCACTGGTGTCAGATGACTATAAGCAGTGACGGCGAATGGAAACACAAATAGCCCCTGACCTCCATGGGCTGGTAGATGAACACAGAACTGCCACTGGGCCTGGATGTGTAGGATCTCCCTGCCAAACCTGGATCCAGTGCACAGATCACTGGTGTTAGATGACTCTAAGCAATGATGATGAATGGAACCAGAAACAGCCTCAGACCTCCATGGGCCTGCAGATGAACAATGGATTCACAGTGGGCATTGACATGTCATATACCACTGCCAAACTCAGATCCTAGGCCACCATATGGACAAAGAATTGCCACTGGGCCTCTTGGTATGTAGGAGATCGCCCCAGAACTCATATCCAGAGCACAGATCACTGTTGTCATAAGACTCTAAATAGTGACAAAGAATGGAACCAGAAACAGCCCCTGGATTGCCTGTGCAGTCTGATGGATGCAGAACTGCCACTGGGCTTCGACATGTAGGAGCTCACCCCAGAACTTGGATCCATGCCTAGATCATTGGTGTCATATGACTATAAGTAGTGAAAACAAATGGAAGCAGAAAAAGCCCCTGGCCTACCTGGGCCAGGGGATGGACCCAGAACTACCACTGGGCTTTGGTGTGAGGGAGCTATCGCAGTATTTGGATATGGCATACAGATCATTGGTGTCAGGTGACTCTAAGCAGAGATGAGGTATGGAACCAGAAACATCGCCTGGCCATGTGGGCCATTGGAGGACAAAGAATTGCCACTGAACCTGGCCTTGTAGAATCTTGCTTCCAAACTTGGAACCTGTGTTCTGATCACCAGTGTCAGATGAATCTAACCAGTGATGACAACGGGAAGCAGAACAAGCCCCTGGACTCCCGCATCCTGCAGATATACACAGAATGACAAAGGGCATTGGCATTCTGTAGCCTGTTGCTGAACTGGGATCCTGGGATGGCAGATGGATACAGATGCCAACTGGCCTTGTTATGTCAGAGTTTGCCCTTGAACTCATATCAGGTGCACATATTATTGATGTCAAATGACTATAATAAGTGACGATGAATGTAACCAGAAACATCCCCTCGCCCACCTAGGCCATCAGATGGACACAGAACTGCCACTGTGCCTCAATTTTTAGAACCTGTTGCCAAACTCAGATCCTATGCTGGCAGATAACACCAAGCTTCCACTGGGCCTTCACGTTTCTGAAACCGCAGCCAAACGCAGATCAGGAGCATAGATAAATGATGTCAGATGACTTAGGCAGTGATGAAAAATGGAACTGGAAACAGAACCTGCATTACCTGGGCTGGCAGATGGACATAGAAATGCCCTTGGGCCTCAGCAGGTCCAAGGCCTCCAGCAAAATCATATCAGGAGAAAAGATCACTGGTGGCAGTTGACTGTAAGAAGTGATGACTATTTGAACTGGAAATATAAGCTGGTTTACCTGGGCCAACATATGGACACAGAACTGCCACTGGACATTGGTGTGTCATATAATTCTCCTGAACTCGGATCCTGAGCCAGCATATGGATGCAGAACTGCCACTGGGCCTCGGTGTGTCCAAAGCTTCCACCGAACATGGTTCAGTCTCAATGATCATTGGTGACAGATGACTCTAATCAGTGACAGTGAGTGGAAATAGAAACATCACCTGGCCTACCTGGGTGAGTGGATGTACAAAGAACTGCCACTGGGCATCTGTGTGTAAGATCTCACTTCCAAAACTGGATCCAGTACACAGATCACTGGTGTTAGATCTCTCTAAGCAATGATGATGAATGGAAACAGAAACAGCCCATGGCATCCATGGGCCTACAGATGGACCCAGAACTGCCACTAGGCCTCTACGTTTTGGAGGCTGCTGATGAATTCCCATCCTGGGCCATCATATGGATTCAGAACTTCAGCATATACGAGCTTCAGCATCACAGGCTTCAGCGTATACAAGCCCGTAGCCAAACTTGGATCAGGAGCAAAGATCACTGGTGTCAGATGACTCTAAGCAGTCATGACGAATGGAACCAGAACTTTTCCAGGTCATCTGGGCCAGCGAAGACACAGAAATACCTATAGGCTTTGGTGTTACATAAGCTGTTACTGAACTCAGATCCTGGGCTGGCAGATGGACACAGAACTTCCACTGGGAAGTGGCATGTTGGAGAATGCCGTTGAACTCATATCAGGTACACAGATCATTGGTGTCAATTACTCTGAGCAATGACAATGAATCTAACCACAAACATCCCCTTGCCCACCTGTGCCAGCAGATGGACACATTACTGCCATTGTGCCAATTGTGAACTCGATGTCTAGTTCTCAATACATCATCTTTTTGAAGAATGGGCATTGACCAACTTTGGGGGCCCTGAGAATAGTGAGGTACTACAACATCTTGGAGTCCTGGTTGCTCCGCTAATTTCCAGAAAGTGTGGCACTGTCTTGGGATGTCAGCAGTGTAGGATTAGATTAATTTTAGAAAACAATATATTTCTTAGGTCCTTGTGACAGAGGGTTGCATGGACAGTTGAGGGAGGGTTTTCCCAGGGAAGTACCAGATGAGTAGGAGAGGAATCTGGGAACATTTAGAGGCTGAATAATATTTATTTGAGGTAAATCTTTGGACTTTTTTGCATAGGTCCCATTCATTTCACAGGAACTTACAGGAAAACTTTGGGTGTGCCAAAAACATAAATTGGAGATACATCACCTGACTTCTTTTGATACAAGCAACGTGGCTGAAATCATTCACATGTTTTAAAAAGAAGGGTATCTATAGGACAATAAAAAGCAAGTTAATTTTGCCATTGTACAGTGGTATAGCATGCTCTTCAATACTCTAACACAGAGAGAGAGAGAAACACACACAGCTAGGGAGACACATACAGAGATACAAAAGGATCCATTTTGGTTGATAAAGTCCTGAGCAAGTCCAGAGCTGTTGGTATTCATCCAGATTGCAGAGGCAAAGACAGAAGGCATGCGAGAGAGTTACAGATTGGAAGAGAGCAAGAGCAAAACACAGAAGCAGAGAGACAGAGAGGGAGTGCTCAGGTAGCAAGCAGTTCCAGTGCAATTAAGGTGGAGTTATAGCAGGCGGCCCACCAGGATGTAGGAATATACACAGAGAGAGAGTGAAAGTTAGTGATAGAGAATTAGAGTTGAAAAATCAGAAATACATGCAGAGAAACATACAGACAAAGCAAGGCTTAGTTCAGGGTGAGATATGTCAATTCCAGGTACACGAGTACATCTCATACTCAGGGGTATTCTATCTCTGCCTCATGAACTCTGCTTTGCTTCTGACATCATTTGATGCACCCAAGTACCTGCAGTCCAATGATCCTTCAATCTAATCTAACATATGGATTTTAAACCATCCTGGAAGAAGCTATAATGCAAAAGTCAAATTTCGTTCAGTAATATGTGTCATTCATGTTCTTGGTTCATTAATCCACAACTTGGGGAATATGACATTCCTCCTTAAAAGCATTTGAACAGTTTTCCAAGGTAAGAGTAACCGGAAGGATGCCTCAATACTAAGATGTTTTTCCCATTGGCTACACCGAAGAAGGTTGGTACTCCTAATATCAGAACTCAGAGTCAGCTTGAACTCATGGGCAAGGGCAGAACTAAATGCCTGAACATTCAAGTCGACACAGAATTTCCTATTATTGGAGGGAAGAAACTGCCGAAGGCATAATCCTGAAAACACAAATGATTTAGTGAATGTGGTGTTGAACCTCATCCTTGAGATAAACACGGACCTGAAGGGATGTCTCACAGTTTGTTCTGCCTGATAGAATGTTCTCTGCAGATTCCTACTCATTAAAGCACGGGCATGGTGAGAGATCACAGAAAGAGACCCTCCATGTCTTTCTCAGCAATAGTGTTGGTACTTTGTGTATTTTGAACACTGAGCAATGGAAAATCAACCTATGAAATTCCTTGAACCGAGGATTGAAGACAGGGTGGGAGAGGGTGCGTAGGTAGAGAGGATAAAAGATGAAGAAGGTCAGAGA
>NW_023277042.1:99728-110382 GCF_003668045.3 Cricetulus griseus
GAGAGAGAGAGAGAGAGAGAGAGAGAGAGAGAGAGAGAGAGAGAGGCTAAAACAGCATAAGTGGTTTGAGATCTGTCTTTTAACGGGTTATTTAAAGCTCCCTGCAGAATTACTAACCCTGAAAGTTGGTCTGAGCAGATTACTGCCTGAATGAGTGTATAATGCCAGGTGACTTAGACAGGCCATCCTGATGCCTGCACCGTGCTTTCCTACTTTTGCTGAATGCGGATTTTTGGGGTGTTAGAAATGGCAAATTATGGAATAAGGATATCGAGTTCCCTAGATTGCATCCTGCTGAAATAGGGCGTTGACAAACAATGGGGACCTGAGAATGTTGTGGTACTACCACTTCGTGGAGTATCTGTTTGTTCCTCCTGGGACAGGCCAGGCAGCACTCACTGGGGTCTCCTAGAAGTAAACAGATGGACAGCAGTGTAGGAGATGAAGTTAAGTTTAGAAACAAAAGTGTTTCTGAAGTCTTGGTATCTTAGCAGCGATAGTACAGCATCAGGTATTCACCCAGGGCAAAAAAGTAGGACTATACAGAGAGACAGACAGAGACTTTGGCTTAGGGCAGCAGGCAATCACCTTGCAAAGCAGTTAGAATTATAGACTACTACCAGGCTGTAGAGACATATACAGAGAGAGAAACAGACAGTGAGAGACAGAAACATAGAGACAAGTACAGTGAGTACTAGATAGAGAGGTAGAGAATGACATGACAGACTGACACATAGACAATCCAAGGCTTAATGTAGGCTAGGATAACTGCATTATACATCCAGATGCTGGCTACCAACATACTCCTGGAGGAAGCAGTCTCTGCCCAATGAACTGAGTCCTGCTGCTGACACCATCTCTTCCACCCAAGTAGTTGCAGCAACATGAACTTTCAATATAATCTAAGAAATGGAATTTAAAGATTCCTAAAGAAGGTATCCATGGCAAACTCACCTTTTTTACAGTAATGTGATTCCTTTCATTCTCTTAGTCCATTTCTGTATTCTCAGGGTATTTGATATGCAACAAAATATGGCATTGAATAGTTTTTCCATGGTATCAGTAGGAGCTAGATTCCCTTAATCATAAAATGCACATCCAATGGGGTTGTCTGAAGGAGGCTCAGTACCCAACATCTCAGAAGACAGAGTTAGCCTTAAATCATCGACAATTGTGGAACAAAAAATGCCTCAATTGATAAGACGACACAGGAATATGAACAGTGTTGTGAAAAAACACCCAAAGTCGTAAGTCTGAAACCTACAGGTGATAAAGTGAATGTGGTGGTGGACCTTTTCATTGGAAACACATTGTTCTCATAGGGTATTGTAGCAGGATCCTATAACCCTGCCTGCATTCTGAATGTCCATGGAACCCTGTACTGAACTAAGTACTGGCTGAATGACTGCACCCTTCCAGGTTTCATGGGCTGGACAGATGTGAAGACCTTCATTCCCACCTTCATTTATTTTGGAAATTTGTAGTCTTAACCTTGCCAACATTGGGAATAACACTGCTTCTTTTTTATGAAATGGCATTGACCAACATTGGGGGCCCTGAGAATATTGGGGTACTACATCACTCTGGGTCCCTGGGTGATCCAAGAATTTCCAGAATGTGTGGCACTGTCTTGGGATGTCAGCAGTGTAGGAGATGAGGTTAAGTTTAGAAAACAAAATATTTCTGATGTCCTGGTGACAGAGGGTTGCATGGTCAGAAGATGGAGTGTTTTCCAAGGGAAGTACCAGATGACAAAGAGAGGAATCTGGGAACATTGAGAGGCAGAATACTAATTATATGGAGTGAATCTTTGGGCATTATTCCATGGGTTCCATTCAGCTCACTGGACCTTACATGAAAACTTTGGGTATGCCAGAAACATAAATTGGAGACACTTCCATTCCCTTTTGTAATACAAGCAACATGACTGAAAGCAATCACATGTTTGAAAAAGAATATCCATAGGACAATAAAAAGAACCTTAAATTTTGCCATTTAAGAGTGGTTTAGCATGCTCTTCAGTACTCTGAAAGAGACAGAAACACACACAGCAAGGGAGCCACATGCAAAGAGACAGACAAAAGGATCAGATTTGGTAGAGAACAGTCCTAAGGAAATCCAGAGTTGCTGCTATTCATC
Organism: Cricetulus griseus; assembly: GCF_003668045.3. Lineage (NCBI taxonomy): Eukaryota > Metazoa > Chordata > Mammalia > Rodentia > Cricetidae > Cricetulus > Cricetulus griseus. Next base: position 101,868 of record NW_023277042.1, read on the forward strand.
CAGGTTGCAAAGGCAAAGACAGAAGGCCAGAGAGAGGGTGACTGACTGGGAGACACACACACACACACATGCACGTACACACACACACACACACACACACACACACACACACACACACACAGAGAGAGAGAGAGAGAGAGAGAGAGAGAGAGAGAGAGAGAGAGAGAGAGAGAGAGAGAGAGAGAGAGAGAGAAGAGAATAAGAGAGCCTAAGCCTAAGTTGGGGTCTGGATCTGTCTATTAACAGTTTCCTTTAAAGCTGTTGCAGACTTAGTAACCATGGAAGCCTGGATTGACAGAAGACTGCTTGAGTGTGTGCATCAAGCCAGGAGCTGTGGACAGGCACGAATGATGCCTGCTTCTTTCATTCCATCTTTCCCTGAATACAGAATGTTTGGGTTGTAGAAATGGCAATTAAGGAATATGTATATGTAGTTCTCAAGATTGCATCCTGCCAAAGTAGGACAAAATCATTGGGGACCTGAGAATGTTGTAGTAGCACCAAATCCTTGAATATCTGTTTGTTTCATTCTTGCACAGGCCAGGTAGCACTCACTCTGATGTCCTAGACCACAACAGATGTCAGCAGTGTAGGAGATGAAGTTAAGTTTAGAAACAAAGTAGTTTCTGAAGTCCTGGTATCAGAGAAGTGATAGGAGAGATGATGGTGTGATTCATGAAAGAGAGATCCCAGATGATGAAGAAAGGAATGTGGGATCAGAGAAAGGCTGAATAATATTTTTCTGGAGTGCAACTTTGGACCTGTTTGCATGGGTATCTTTGATCACCCTGGACCTTAATTTTGCCATTGTAGAGAGGTTCAGCATGCTCTTCAGTACTCAAACAGAGAGACAGGTAGACATACACATACACACACACACACACACACACACACACTCACACACACATACACACACTCACACACACACACACACAATCTCTCTCTCACGCACATATAAAGAGAGAGAGAGAGAAAGAGAGATACACATACAGACAGACAGATAAAAGCTCAGTTTAGGTGGAGACCAGTCCAGAACAAGTACAGCTTCAAGTATTCACACAGGGTGTAGGGGCAAAAAGAGAGGACTAGACAGAGAGAGAGAGAGACAGAGACTTTGGCTTAGGGTAGCAGGCAAACACATTGCAAAGCAGTTAGAATTATGCAATCCCACCCAGGATGTAGGCACATATACAGGGAGACACAGACAGTGAGATACAGTGATACACAGACAGAAACAGAGACAGTGAGTGCTACTGAGAGTGTTGGAGAAGGAAATGACAGACAGACACACAGACAGTCCAAGGCTTAATGTATGCTTGGATAAATGCATTCAACATCCAGAGGCTGGCTACCAATATATACCAACTTCGAAAACCTGTCTCTGCCTACTGAATTCCGTCCTGCTGCTGATATCATCTGTTGTACCCATCATGTGTTGTACACATGCAGTCATGTGATCATTCAATCTAATCTAAGAAAGGGAATTTAAACCTTCCTGAAGAAGCTAACCATGGAAAACTCACCTTTTTCACAATAATGTGATGACTTTCGTTCTCTTAATACATTTGTTTACTTCTTAGGGTATTTGATATTGCTCCAAAAAATGGCATTGAACACATTTTCCACATAAACAGTAGCAGCTAGAATCCCTTAAATATAAGATGCACCTCCAATGGGGATGGCTGAAGGAGGCTCGGTACTCAACATTTCAGAAAACTGGTCAGCCTTAACTCATCGACAATTGTGGAACAAAATATGACTGAACCTTTGAGAGGACACAGTGGTTGGAAAAATGGAGGGAAGAAACTCCCAAAGTCGTAAGTCTGAAACACCTAGTTGATTCAGTGAAGGTGGTGATGGACCACATCGTTGGGAAAAAAAAAACTGTCCTCATGGGGTATTTTAGCATTTTGTTATCGAATTCAGATTATGTGCACAGATCACTGGTGTCAGATGACTCTAAGCAGTGACAATGAATGGAAATGGAAACACAACCTGGCTTACCTTGCTTGGAGGCTGGACACAGAACTGATACTGGGCCTTGGCTTGAGGGAAACATTGCATATATTGGATCTGGCATACAAATCACTGGTGTCAGATGACTCTATGCAAGTGGCGGCGGATGGAACCAGAAATAGCCCCTGACCTCCATGGAATGGAAGATAATCACAGAACTGCCACTGGGCCTTGGTGTGTAGGATCTCGCTGCCAAATCTGGATCTGTGCATAGATCTCTGTTGTTATATGACTCTAAGCAATGAGGAAGAATGGAACTAGAAACAGGCCCTGACCTCCATGGGCTTACAGATGGACACAGTACTTCCACTGTGCCTTGGCATGTCATATACCACAGCCAATCTAAGATACTAGGCCACCATATGGGCACAGAACTTCGACTGGACCTCTTGACATGTAGGAGCTTGCACCAGAAATTGGATTCAGAATACAGATCACTGTTGTCAGATGACTCTAAATAGTGAGGATGAATGGGACCGAAAGAATCCCTGGACACCCTGTGAAAGCAGATTGATGCATAATTACCACTGGTCTTCGACGTGTAGGAGCTCACCCTCGAACTCGATCCAGAGCACAGATCATATGTGTCAGATGACACTAAACAGTGACAACAAATTGAAGCAAAAACAGCCCCTGGCCTACCTGGGCCAGAGGATGGACTCAGAACTCCCACTGTGCCTCAGCATTTCAGAACCTTTGCCAAACTCAGATCATGGGCTGACAGATAACAAGAGAGCTGCCACTGGACCTTGACATGTTGGAACTCATTGCCGAACTTGGATCCAGTGCATAGATCACTGGTGTCAGATGCCTCTAAGAAGTGAGGACAAATGGAAGCAGAAAGAAACACTGAACTCCCTAGTCTGGTAGATGGACACAGAACTGCCACCAGGACATAGCGTTTAAGAGCCTGTTGCTGAACTGAGATCCTGGCCTGGCAGATGGACACAGAACTGCCACTGGGCCTTGGCATGTCATAGAATGCCATTGAACTTGGATCATGCACACAGACCACTGGTGTCAGATGACATTAGCAGTGACGATGAATGGAACTGGAAACAGAACCTGACTTACCTGTTCTGGCAGATGGACACAGAACTGCCATTGGGCCGGCGTGTCCAAGGCCTCCAAGGAACTCATATCAGGAACAAAGATCAATGGTGTCAGATGACTCTAATCAGTGACAACTAATGGAATTGGAAACAGAACCTGGTTGACCTGGGCCGGCATATGTACACAGAACTGCCACTGGGCCTCGGTGTGTCATATTCCACTGCCAAATTCCGATCCTGGATCATCATATGGATGCAGAAATGCCACTGGGGCTCAGCGTGTCATATACCACCCCTGAATTAGGATCCAGGGACAACATATGGATGCAGATCTGCCACTGGAACTCGGTGTGTCCAAGGTCTCCACCGAACATGGATCAGGAGCAAAGATCACTGTTGTCAGAAGACTCTAAGCAGTGACAACAAATGGAAGCAGAAACAGCCCCTGGCCTACCTGGGCAGCAGATAGACAAAGAATTGCCACTGAGCCTCTGCTTTTCAGAGCCCTTTGCCAAAATCAGCCCCTGGGCTGCCTTATAACCAAAGAGCTGCCACTAGGCCTCGGCATGTCGGAGCTCACTGCTGAACTTGGATCTATTGCATAGATCACTGGTGTCAGATGACTCTAAAAAGTGAGCACAAATGGAAGCAGAAACAGCCCCTGAACTCCCTGGTCAGGCAGATGGACACAAAACTGCCATCAGGCTTTGGCGTTTGTGAGCCTGTTGCTGAACTCGGATCTTGGGCAGGTAGATGGACTCAGAACTGCCACTGGGCCATGGCGTGTCAGAGAATACCATCGAACTCAGATCATGTGCACATATCACTGGTGTCAGATCACTCTAATCAGTGACGATGAATGGAGCTGTAAAGACAACCTGGCTTCCTGGGTCGTTAGTAGTCACAGAACTGCCAATGGGCCTCGGTGTGAGGGAGACAAGGCAGAACTTAGATCTGGCACACAGATCACTGGTGTCAGATGACTCTAAGCAGTGATGACGAATGAACCAGAAACATCGCCTGGCCTATCTGGGCCAGCGGATGGACACAGAACCCACACTGTGCCTGAGCATTTCAGAATCCTTTGCCTCAGATCCTTGGTTGGCAGATAACCACAGAGCTGTCACTGTGCCTCGGCTGTGTCAGAGCTCATTGTCAAACTCGGATCCAGTGCATAGATCACTGGTGTCAGATGACTCCAAGTAGTAACGATGAATGGAACAGGAAACAGGACCTGGTTTACCTGGGCTGGAGGCTGGACACAGAACTGACACTGGGCCTCATCCTGAGGGAGGCATTGCAGAACTTGGAACTGGCACACAGATCCCTGGTGTCAAATGAATGTAAGCAGTGACAACGAATGGAACCAGAAGCATCACCTGGCCACCTGGGCCAGCAAAGCATATAGAATTGCCACTTGGCCTTGGTATGTAGTATCTCGCTGCCAAACTTGGATCCGGTGCACAGATCACTGTTGTCAGATGACTCTAACCAGTGACGACAGCAGGATGCAAAAACACCTCTGGACTCCCAGGTCTGCCAGATGAACACAGAAATGCCAATAGGACTTGGTGTTCTGTAGCCTGTTGCTGAACTTATATCCTGGGCTGGAAGATGGACGCAGAATTTCCACTGGGCCTTGCCGTGCCGGAGAATGCCGTTGAAATTGGATCAGGTACACAGATCATTGGTGACAATGACTCTAAGCAATGACATTGAATGTAACCAGAAACATCCCCTGGCCCATCTTGCCATTGGATGGACACAACTTCAACTTTGCCTCGGTATTTTAGAACCCGTTGCTGAACTCAGATCATGTGCAGGTAGATAAACAAAGAGCTGTCACTGGGCCTTGGGGCTTCTGTGCCCACAGCCGAACTCGGATCATGAGCAAAGATCAGTGGTAACAGATGACTGTAAGCAGTAATGACAAATGGAACTGGAAACAAAACCTGGCTATAGGGGCTGGCAGATGGAAACAGAACTGCCATTGGTCCTCGCTGTGTCCAAGGCCTTCCCCAAACTCATATCAGGAGCAAAGATCAAGGGTGGCAGATGACTGTAAGCAGAATGATTAATGGAACTGGAAACAGAACCTCGTTTACATGGGCTATTGGATGGGCACAGAACTACCCCTGGGACTCAGTTTGTCATATATTGCCGCCGAACTCAGATCCTGGGCCAGCCTATGGATGCAGAATTGCCACTGGATCTTGGCGAGTCCAAGACCTCCAATGAACTTGGATCAGGAGCAATGATCTCTGGTGTCAACTAACTCTAAGCATTGATGATGAATGGAACCAGTAACATCACCTGGCCTACCTGGGTCAGCAGATGAACAAAGAACTGCCTCTGGGCGTCGGTGTGTAGGATCTTGCTGCCAAAACTGGATCCAGTGCAGAGATCTTTAGGGTTAGATGACTCTGAGCAATGATGATGAATGGAAACAGAAACACCTCCTGACCTCCATGGGCCTATAGATAGACCCAGAACTGCAACTGGGTCTTGGAGTTTTGGACACTGTTGATGTACTTGGATCCTTGGCCACCACATAGATTCAGAACTGCCACTGGGCATAGGCTTATCCAAGCCCACAGCTAAACTCAGGAGCAAAGATCATTGGTGTCAGATGACTCTAAGTAGTGACGGTGAATAGAACCAGAATCAGCCCCTGTACTTGCTAAATGAGTGCACACTTCCATGTTTTATGAGCAGGAAAGATGCAAGATCTTCATTCACACCTTCATTTATTATGGAAATTTGGAGTCTAAAACTTGGCAACATTGGGAATGATGTTGAGTCCTCAAGAATGCTTCTTTTTGATGAAATGGCATTGACCAACTTTGGAGGCACTGAGAATATTGGGCTACTACCACATCCTGGAGTACCTGGTTGCTCCACATATTTCCAGAATTTATGGCACAGTCTTGGGCATACTAATCCTTTAGAGATGTAAGCAGTGTAGGAGATAAGGTTAAGTTTAGAAGACAATATACTTCTTAAGTCCTGGTGACAGAGGGTGGCATGGTAAAATGATGGAGGGTTTTCCCAGGGAAAGGTACCAGAGGAGGCGAGGAATCTGCGATCATTGAGAGAAGCAATACTATTTATGTGGAATGAATCTTTGGACCTTTTAGCATGGGTCCCATATTCAGGTCACTGGAACTTACAGGAAAACATTGGGTGTGCCAAAAACATAACTAGGAGACACATCACCTGCCTTTTTTTGATGCAAGCAACTTGGCTGTAGGCATTCACGTGTTTGAAAAAGAAGGGTATCTATAGGACAGTAAAAAACACCTTAATTTTGCCATGTTACAGTGGTTTAGCATGCTCTTCAATACTAAAACAGAGAGAGAGAAACACACACAGCAAGGGAGACATATCCAGACAGAGACACAAAAGGATCAGATTTGGTAGATAACAGTCCTGGTATTGTCCAGAGCTGCTGGTATTCATCCAGGTTGCACAGGGAAAGACATAAGGCAAGAGAGAGAGTTACAGATTTGGAGAGAGCAAGAGCAAGCAAGAGAGATAGAGAGAGAGAGAGGTAGGCTCAGTTAGCAGGCAGTTCCAGTGCAATTCAGGTAGAGTTACAGCGGGTGGACTACCAGGATGTAGTGACACACAGAGAAACACAGAGACAATGAGTGATACACAATTAGATTTGAAAATTCATATATACAATCAGAGAGACACACAGACAAACCAAGGGTTTGTGTATGTTCAGATATGTGAATACCAGGTCCACGTGTACAACTCTCATACTCAAGGGCTATGCTGTCTCTCTCGCATGAACACTGCTTTGCTTCTGACATCATTTGATGCACCCAAGTACCTGCAGTCCTATGATACTTAAATTTTATCTAATATATGGAATTTAAACTTTCCTGGAAAAAGCTAACATGCAAAACTAAATTTCATCCAGTAATATATGTCATTCATGTTCTTAGTCCATTAATTCACAACCTGGGGAATATGACATTCCTCCTTAAAAGCATTTGAACAGTTTTTCCAAGGTAACAGTAACTGGACATATGCCTCAATCCTAAAATGTATTTCCCACTGGCTAGGCCGACGAAGGCTTGGTACTCCAAACCTCAGAACACAGAGTCAGATTGAATTCATGGGCAATGGCAGAATTAAATGCCTGAACATTAACGAGACACAGAATTTCCTATTATTGGAGGGAAAAAAATGCCGAAGGCATTATACTGAAAACACAAATGATTCATCTAAAGTGGTGTTTAAACTCCTCCTTGGGATAAACACCGACCTGAATGGGTGTCTCACAGTTTAGTCAATCCAAGAGAATGATCTCTGCGGATTCCCACCCATTAAAGTATGGGCATGGTGAGACTTCACTGAGAGAGACCCACTATGGCTTTCGAAGCAAAAGTCTTGGTCTTTTGTGTACTTTGAAGGGGAAAGTTCACAGTGGAAACTGAGCACTGAGCAATGGAAAATTTACCTATGAAATTCCTTGAACCAAGGATTTCAGACAGGGTGGTAGAGGGTTAGTTGGGTAGAGAGCAGGAAAGAAGAAGCGGGTCAGTGAAATAGCGAAGAGCAGATAGCAGATAGGAACTGGAATGTGAGAGAGAGAGGGAGAGAGAGAGTTGGAGACAGAAAAAGAGAGAGAGAATTAGAGAACATAAGTAGTTAGGGCTCTGCTTTTAGCCGGGTGATTTTAAAGCGGCCTGCAGACTTAGTAACATTAAAAGCTGGACTGAAGAGACTACTGCCTGAGTGAGTGAATCATGCCAGGTTCATTGGACAGGCCAGCCGGATGCCTGCACATTTCATTCTTACTTTCACTGAATACTGATTGTTGTAGCATTAGAAATGGCAACTTAGGGAATAACGATATTGAGTTCTTAAATTGCATGCTGCTGAAGAGGGCATTGGGAACCTGAGAATGATGTATTATTACCACATTGTGGAGTATCAGTCTGTTCAGTATTCCGTGAACCAGCCAGGTATCACTCGCTTGGGTCTCATAGACCTCAACATAGACAGCAGTGTAGGAGATGAAGTTAAGTTTCAAAACAAAAGTGTTTCTAAAGTCCTGGTATCAGAGTTGTGATAGGACAAGTGATGGAGTGATTCGTGAGAGACGATAGATGATGAAGAAAGTTGAGAGACCATAGATGATGAAGAAAGGAATCAGGGATCATAGAGGGATCATACAATTTTTTTCTTCAATGCATCTTTGGAGCTGTTTGCATGGGTCCCATGCAGCTCCCTGGAACTTGTAGGAATATTTTGGGTTTACCAGAAACATAAATTGGAGACACATTCAGCTGCCTCTTTATAATAGAATTAACTAGTCTAGAAGCATTCTCATTTTGAAATGAGAAGGGTATCTTTTGGAAAATAAAAAAGCACCTCAATTTTGCCATTGTAGAGAGGTTTAGCATGCTCTTCAGTACTCAGACTGAGAGACA
>NW_023277042.1:110506-119969 GCF_003668045.3 Cricetulus griseus
AGAGAGAGAGAGAGAGAGAGAAAGAGAGGAAAACATATAAACAGACAGATAAATGCTCAGTTTAGGTGGAGACCATTCCAGAACAAGTACAGCTTCAGGTATCCACCCAGGATGCAGAGGCAAAAACAGAGGTCTAGATGAAGAGAGAGAGAGAGAGAGAGAGAGAGAGAGAGAGAGAGAGAGACTACGGCATAGGGTAGCAGGAAAACACATTGCAAAAAGGTAGAATAATATATTCCCACCCAAGGAGTAGACACATATACAGAGAGACACAGTGAGAGACAGAGATAAACAGAGACAGACATAGAGACAGTGACTGCTAGAGAGAGAGAGAGAGAATGAAATGCGAGACAGACACACAGACAGTCCAAGGGTAATGTACGGTTGGATAAGTGCATTATACTTCTAGAGGCTGTCTACCAATATACTCCTGAATGAAGCTGTCTCTGTCTAATGAACTCAGTCCTGCTGCTGACATAATCTCTTGCACCCAAGTAGATGCAGTCAGATGATCTTTCAATCTAATCTAAGAAATGGAATATAAACCTTCCTGAAGAAGCTAACCATGGAAAACTCACCTTTTTACAATAAGGTTATTCTTTTCATTTTCTTAGCCCATTTTGAACTTTGTAGGTTCTTGAAGAATACTCCAAAAAAAGGCATTGAACAGTTTTTCCATGGTAACAGTAGTTGCTAGATTCCCTTAAACATAAGATGCACTTACAATGGGTGTAGCTGACAGAGGCTCGGTACCCAATATCTAAGAAGATGGAGTCAGCCTTAACTTATCCATCCCTGTGTAACAAAATATGTCCGAACCGTTTGAGATGATACGTGGGACAGAAAAATGGAATGAAGAAACTCCTAAAGTAGTAAGTCTGAAACACACAGGTGATTCAGTGAATGTGGTCTTGGACCTCTTCCTTGGCAAGCACACTGTTCTCATGGTGTGTTTCAGCATTTGTTCAGCTCCAGAAAATATCTCTGTGATGCCCTGCTCAAAAGAGCCTGGGTATGGAGAGAGTTCACAGAGCTTGAGCCTCCATTGCTATCCAAGCTCCAGAGTTGGTGATTTGTTTATGTCGAAGGGGAAAGTTCGCTATGGAGACAGAACCATGAGAAATGGAACAGTAATCTTACAATTGCAATGATCTTTAGATTTTCTGACATAGTTCGAGAAAGTGAGTGGGGGAGACATGAGAGGAGATGAGGAGGTTCATAGGAAGATACTAGAGAGAAGATAGCCTTAACTCATCGAAAATTGTGGAAGAAAAAATGTGCAAACTGTTGAGACGACAAAGGGTTCCAAACAGTGGAGGGAAGAAACTCCCAAATTCATAAGTCTGAACCCCACAGGTGATTCAGCAATGTGGTGGTGGACCTCTGTTGGGGAATCTGTAGCCAGTTCTTCTTATATTTTAAATTTATGATTGTTAATTTTAGTTATTTTACACTGTTACATTTTAATCATCTTTTAAACTAAAAGGGGGAATCATAGGGGAAGCTGTAGCCATGCCTAATTACGGGCTGGCTACACGTGTACCTGACCATGCATGGTCAGATTGAAGTAAAATGAGACTTTGAGGGACTGCATCTCTATTTTGGTTTCACTTTTTTACTTGCTGGACAAACTACTGCCATGCCAGCTAGCTAGTTTGCTCTTTAAGTAAGGCTTTTTCATATTAAATACCCTTATATTTCTACTTGACTCCGTATTGGTAATTTCCCATTATAGACCTCATTCTTGACAAAACAAACAAACAAAAAAAACTGTCCTTATGGGGTGTATCAGTATTTGGTTAGCTCTGGAAAATTTCTCTGAGTTGTCCCTATCAAACAAGCCTGGGTATTGAGAGACTTCACAAATACAGAGCCTCCATGGCTTTCACAGCACCAGAGTTGGTCATTTGTTTAAGCAGAAGGGGAAAGCTCACTATGAATATGAAAATCTGAGCAATGGAACAGGAATCTTAGAATGTCCATGAACTTTAAATTTTCTGACATGGTTGGAGAGGGTGGGGGAGACAGTAGAAGAGATGAAGAGGGACAGAGTAAGATACCAGAGAAGATAGGAGAGAGGAATTGGAAGGTGACATAGAGAATAATACATTAATTTTGGGTAGAGATCTGTCTTTTAATGGGTCCTAAATCCCTGCCTGCAGACTTATTACACATGGTACCCTATTGTGGGAAATTACCAATATGGAGTCAGGTAGAAATACAAGGGTATTTAATAGGGAAAAGCCTTACTTACAGATCAACCAAGCCAGCTGGCATGGTAGAGGTCTGTACAGCAAGAAGCAAAGAGAAACCGAAAACAAAAACACAGTCCCACTACTTCACTCTGACCACGCCCTCACAAGCCTGGTCAGACACACCTGTAGCCAGCCCCTAAGAAGGCATGGCTACAGCTTTCCCTACAATACCCTGGACTAATCAGTGTACTTGCTGAATGAGTGTACCATTCCAGGTTTCTTGGGCAGGATAGATGCCAAGACCTTCATTCCCACATTGATATATTTTGGAAATTTGTGGTCTTGAACTTGGCAACATTGGGAATAATGATGTTGAGTTCTCAAGACTGCTTCTTTTTCATGAAATGGAATTTACCAACTATGGCGACCCTGAGAATATTGGGGTACTAACACATCCTGGAAAATTGGGCTCTTAAACTTGAAAACATTGGGAATAAAGATGTAGACTTCTCAAGACTGCTTCTTTTTGAAAAAAGGGCATTGACCAAATTTGGGGGCCCAGAGATTAGTGGGGTACAACCACATCCTGCAGTCCCTGGTTGCTCCAATTTTTTCCAGAATCTGTGGCACTGGTTTGGATGTCAGCAGTGAAGGAGATGAGGTTGAGTTTACAAAACAAAATATTTCTTATGTCCTGGGGACAGAGGGTTGCCTGGTCAGATGATGAAGGGTTTTCAGGGGAAGTACCTGACTAGTAAGAGAGGAATCTGGTAACATTGAGAGGCTGAATACTATTTATCTGGAGTTAATCTTTGGACATGTTTGCATGGATCACATTCAGCACCCTGGACCTTGATTTTGCCATTGTAAAGAAGTTTAGGATGCTCTTCAGTACTCAGGACAAGAGACAGACAGAAACACACACACACACACACACACACACACACACACACAAACACACAAAACACACACACACAGAGAGAGAGAGAGAGAGAGAGAGAGAGAGAGAGAGAGAGAGAGAGAGAGAGAGAGAGAGAGGAACACATTCAAACAGTCAGATAAAAAAGCTCAGTTTAGGTGGAGACACAATTAATTCCAATTATAGCTTCAGATATTCACCCTGAATATCTGAGCCTGAGGGTGCTGAGCCAAAAGCAGAGAACTAGACAGAGAGAGAGACAGAGACTTTGGATTAGGGTAGCAAGAAAACACATTGCAAAGTAGTTAGAATTATAGACTCCCACCCAGGATCTAGAGACATATACATAGAGACACAGACAGTGAGAGACAGAGATACACAGAGAAAGCAACAGAGACAGAGACCAAGACAGTGAGTGTTAGAGAGAGTTAGAGAATGAAATGACAGACAGACACACAGACAGTCCATAGCTCAATCTAGGCTTGGATATGTGCATTATACATCCAGAGGCTGGCTACCAATATACTCATGGAAGAAGCTGTCTCTGCCTAAAGAACTCAGTCCTGCTCCTGACATTATCTCTTGGACCCAAGTAGATACAGTTACATATTCTTTCATTCTAATCTAAGAAATGGAATTTAAACCTTCATGAAGAAGCTAACCATGGAAATCTCACTCTTTTCACAGTAATGTGATTCCTTTCGTTCTCTTAGTCCATTTACGTAAATCTTAGGTTATTTGATATTGCTCCACAAAATGGCATTGAACAGTTTTTCCACGATATCAGTAGCAGCTAGATTCCCTTAAACACAAGACACACTTCCAATGGGGGTGGCAAAAGGAGACTCGGTATCCAACATCTCAGAAGACAGAGTCAGTTTTTAACTCATCTACAAGTGTGGGCAAAAAATGCCTCAAATGTTGAGACGATACAGGGGTCCGAATAGTGGAGGGAAGTAACTCCGAATGTCATAAGTCTGACACGCAGAAGTGCTTAAGTGAATTTGCTGGTAGACCACTTCCTTGGGAAACAGACTGCCTTTTTGAGGTTTTTCTGCATTTGGTCAGCTCCAGAAAATATCTCTGTGATGTCCTGATCAAGCGAGCCTGAGTATGGAGATTGTTCACAGAAACAGAGAGCCTCCATGGCTTTCACAGCTCCAGAGTTGGTTATTTGTTTCCATGGAAGGGGAAAGCTCGCTAGGGAGATGGAACCCGCCCAATGGAACAGGAATCTTAGAATGTCCATGAACTTTAGATTTTCTTACATTGTTGCAGAGGGTGATTTGAGGAGACAGGAGAAGATATGAAGAGGTTCAGAGGAAGATACTAGAGAGAAGATAGCAGTGAGTACTTAGAATGTGACAGAGAGAATAATGCATTAGTATTGTGTATGGATCTGTCGATTAAAGGGTCCTATAACCCTGCCTGCAGACTTAGTACCACTGGAACCCTGGACTGAACAGAATACTGACTGAATGAGTGCACCCTTCTTGTTTCATGGGCAGGAGAGATTTCAAGACCTTTATTCCCACCTTAATTTATCATAGAAATTTGGGGTCTTAAATTGGTGATATTGGGAATAACGATGTCGATTTCTCAAGACTGCTTCTTTTTGAAGAAATGTCATTGATCAACTTTGAGGTCCTTGAAATAGTGGTGTACTACCACATCCTGGAGTCTTTGGTTGCTCCAAATATTTCCAGAATATGTGGCACTATCATGGGATATCAGCAGTGTAGGAGATGAGGTTAACTTTAGAAAACAAAATGTGTCTTCTGTACTGGTGACAGAGGGTTGTATGGTCAGATGAGGGAGGGTTTACACTGGGAAGTAACAGATGAGGAAGAGAGGAATCTGGAACATTGTGGGGCTGAATACTCTTTATCTGGATTGAATCTTTGGACCTTTTTGCATGGGTCCCAAACAGCTCACTGGAACTTACATAAAAACTTTGGGTTTGCCAAAAACATAAATTGGAGACACATTGGCTGCCGTTTTTGGTACAAGCACCTTGACTGAATGCATTCATATGTTTGAAAAAGAAGGGTATCTACAGGACATTAAAAAGCTCCTTAATTTTGCCATTTTAGAGTGGTTTAGGGTGCTCTTCCATACCTGCCAGAAACAGAAACACAGACAGCAAATGATACACATGCAAAGAGACAGACAAAAGGATCAGATTTGGTAGAGAACAATCCTGAGCAAGTCATGGTTCTGCTATACATCCATAGGCAAAGACAGAAGGCAAGAGATAGGGTGAGAGCCAGAGAGAGAGAGAGAGAGAGAGAGAGAGAGAGAGAGAGAGAGAGAGAGACAGAGAGACAGAGAGAGAGAGAGAGATTACAAGGGCCTAAGTGAGTTGGGATATGTCTTTAACAGTGTCCTTTAAAACTGCTTGCAGACTTAGTAACCATGGAAGCCTAGATTGAGAGAGGACTGCCTGAAGTTGTGCGTCAAGCCAGGTGCCATAGACAAGAAAGCCACATGCCTACACCTTTCATTTCTACGTTCTCTGAATAATGAATATTGGGGTTTTAGAAATGGCAGTTTATGGAATATGGATATCGAGTTATCAAGATTGCATCCTGCTGAACTATGGCATTGACAATCATTGGGGACCTGAGAATATTTCAGTACCACCAAATCCTGGAATATCTGTTTGTTCCTTTCTTGGACAAGCCAGGTAGCACTCACTTGGGTCTCCTAGAACTCAATAGATGTCAGCAGTGTAGGAGATGAAGGTAAGTTTAGAAAAAAATTGTTTCTGAAGTCCTTGTATCAGAGCAGTTATAGGACAGATGATGGATTGATTCATGAAAGAGAGATCCCAGATGATGAAGAAAGGAATCTGGGATCATAGAAAGGCTGAATATTATTTTTCTGGAGTGCATCTTTGTATCTTTTTATATGGATCCCATTTAGCACCCTGGACCTTAATTTTGCCATTGTAGAGAAGTTTAGCATGCTCTTCAGTACTCAGGCAGATAGACAGATAGACACACACACACATACACACACACACACACACACACACACACACACACACACAGTGAGACAGAGAGAGAGAGACAGAGAGACACAGAGAGAGACAGGGAGAGAGAGAGGAACACATACAAACAGACAGATAAAAGATCAGTTTAGGTGGATACCTGTCCAGAAAAAGTACAGCTTCAGGTATTCACCCAGGGTGCAGAGGCAAAAACAAAGGACTAGACAGAATGAGATAATGAGACTGGGCTAGGGTAGCATCAAACACATTGCAAAGCAGTTAGAATTATAGATAACCACCCAGGGTGTAGAGACATATATAGAGAGACACAGAGAGTGAGAGACAGAGATACACCAAGACAGAGACAGAGACAGCGAGGGCTAGATAAAGAGTTGAATAATGAAATGACACACAGACACACAGACAGTCCAAGGCTTAATGTTGGCTTGCATAAGTGCATTATATATCTAGAAGTTGGCTACCAACATACTCCTGATTTGAGCTGTCTCTGCCTAATGAACAAGTTCTGCTGCTGATATCATCTTTTGCACCCAAGTAGATGCAGTCAGATATCTTTCAATCTAATCTAAGAAAAGTAATTTAAACCTTCGTAAAGAAGCTAATATGGGAAATTCACCTTTTTTTACATTACTGTGAATCCTTTCATTCTCTTAGTCCATTTATGTACTGCACAAGTTATTTGATATTGCTCCAGAAAATGGCATTGAACAGTTTTTTCATGGTACCAGTAGCAGCTACCTTCCCTTAAATATAAGATGCACTTCCAATGGGAGTGGCTAAAGGAAGATCGGTACCCATCATCTCAGAAAACGAATCAGCATTAACTCATTGACAATTATGGAACAAAAAATTCCCAAACCGTTGAGACAACACAGGGTTCTGAACAGTTGAGGGAAGAAACTCCCAAATTCCTATGTCTGAAATGCACACGTAATTCAGTCAATGTGGGGGTGGCCCAAATCCTTTGGAAACACACAGTCCTCATGGGGTTTTTCAGCATTTATTCATCTCCAAAAATTATCTCTGCAATTTCCCGCTCAACTGAGCTTGGGTATGGAGAGAGTTCAAAGATTGAGAGAGAATCCATTGCTTTCCAGCTGCAGAGATGGTCATTTGTATATGTGGAAGTGGAAAGCTCGCTATGGAGACGGAACTCTGAACAATGGAACAGGAATCTTTGAATATGCACACTTTATATTTTCCAAAATGGTTGGAGAGAGTGAGTTGGGGAGATAGAAGAAGAGATGGAGAGTGTCAGATGCAGATACCAGGGAGAAGATAGCAGAGAGTAATTGGAAGATGACAGAGAGAATGATACATTACTTGTGGCTAGGTATCTGTCTTTTAAAGCATCCTGCCTGCAGACTTATTAACCATGGAACATTGGATTGAACAGAATACTTGCTGAGTGAGTGCACCCATCCTGGATTCATGGGCAGGACAGATGACAAGATCTTCATTCCCACCTTTATTTTTTAAGGAAATTTTGGGATGTAAACCTGTCAACATTGCGAACAAGGATGTCAAGTTCTCAAGACTGCTTCTTTTTGATGAAATGGCGTTGACCAACTTTGGCTGCCATGAGAATATTGGGTTACTAACACATCCTGGAAAAACTGGTTGCTCCACGTATTTCCAGAATGTGTGGCTCTGTCTTGGGCATCCTAATCCTTGACAGATATCCCCAGTGTAAGAGATGAAGTTAAGTTTAGAAGACAATATATTCCTTATGTCTTGGTGACAGAGGGTTGCATGGTCAAATAATGGAGGGTTTTCCCAGGGAAAAGTACCAGAGGAGGAGGAAAGGAATCTGTGATCATTGTGGGAATGAATTCTATTTATATGGAATGAATCTTTGGAGGTTTTTGCATGTGTCGAATTAAGGTCACTGGAACTTACATGAAAACATTGGGTGTGCCAAAAATATAAATTGGAGACACATCACCTGCCTTCTGTTGATACAAGCAGCTTGACTGAAGGCATTAACATGTTTGAAAAAGAAGAGTATCTATAGGACAATAAAAAGCACCTTTATTTTGCCATTTTAGAGTGGTATAGCATGTTCTTCAATACTCTAACAGAAAGAGAGAGAAACACACACAGCAAGGGAGACACATACAGAGAGATACAAAGGATAATATTTGATAGATAACAATCCTGAGCAAGTCCAGAGCTGCTGGTATTCATCCTGGTTGCAGAGGGAAAGACAGAAGTTGCTCGAGAGAGTTACAGAATGGGGGAGAGCAAGAGCAAGAGAGAGTTACAGAGAGACAGAGAGAAGGGCTCGTTTATCAGGCTGTTCCAGTGAAATTCAGGTAGATTTAATGCAGGTGGCCCACCAGGGAGTAGTGGCATACACAGAGACAGGGAAAGTGAGTGATACAGAATTAGAGTTAAAAATTCAGACTTACAGAGAGAAACACAGAAAAACCAAGGCTTAGTGTAGCCTGAGATTTGTGAATACCAGGTCCTCGGGTACGTATCTCTTACTCACAGAGTATGCTGTCTCTTCTTCATGAACTCTGCTTTGCTTCTGACATCATTTGATGCACCTACAAACCTGCAATCCAATGACCTTTAATCTAGTCTAAGATATGGAATTTAAATTTTCCTGGAAAAATCTACCATGCAAAACTCAAATTTCATTCAATAATATGCGTCATTCATGTTCTTAGTTCATTAATACACAGCCTGGGGAATATGACATTCTTCCTTAAAAGCTTTTGAACAGTTTTTCCAATGTAACAGTAAGCAAAAGCATGCCTCACTCCTAAGATGTATTTCCCATGGGCTAGGCCAAAGAAGGCATGTTACTCCCAATCTCAGAACTCAGAGTCAGCTTGAACTCATGGGCAAAGGCACAACTAAATGCTTGAATATTCAAGTTGACACAGAATTTCCTATTATTGGGGGGAAGAAACTGCCAAAGGCATAATTCTGAAAACAAAAATGATTCAGTGAATATGGTGTTGAACCTAATCCTTGGCATAAAAACCGATCTGAAGGGGTGTCTCACAGTTTGGTCAGTCTGAGAGAGTGATCTCTGTGGTTTCCCACTCATTAAAGCATGGGAATGGTGAAACATGACAGAGAGAGACCTTCCATGGCTTTCTCAGCAATAGTGACAGTATTTTGTGTACACTGAAGGGGAAAATTAGAAATGGAAACTGAACAATGAGCAATGGAAAATCTACCTAAGAAATTCCTTGAACCGACGATTTCAGAGAGGGTGGGAGTGGATGAGTTGGGTAGAGAGGAGAAAAGATGAATAGGGTCAGAGAAATAGAAAATAGCAGATAACAGATTGGACCTAGAAGGTGAGAGGGAGAGGATGGA
>NW_023277042.1:120600-121732 GCF_003668045.3 Cricetulus griseus
ATGGCACATTCCTTCTATTTGATGGTTATAGCTACCTTTTCTTCTTAAGTATCTACCCATGTAGTGTCTTTTGCCTTTTGAAGATGAGTTTTCCTGTGAAGATAAAAGCAAAACACTTCCTTTTCCTTTGGGAGGTTTTTATTTAGTTTATAAGATATACCTTAGTAGAATACCTGTCATTTGTCCTCATTGAGAGGTTTTTTCTTTTCCACTCGAATATTGATCAACTTTGATGGTATCTAAAGTTTTTCTTCTCCCATAGAAACCAATGCAAAACCCTGACCCCAACGTAACACATGTCTCGGTTTCCATTTAGAAGTTAGTACATCTTTGAAGTATACCGGCTGATTGAGTTTAGCAGTTTTGTCCGTAGTCTAGTGTCTTTCTGTAGCTGTTTGTCCTTTTTCATTGGCATTAAGAAAGTTGAGTGTCAATAAAGCATTATGTAACCTATGTTTGGGGGTTTAGTCTTCCAAGTTTGTTTGTTGAGCATCTCCTTAAGTGTTCTATTAGATCGCTCAACCACTGTTTGTCCTGTAGGATTGTGTGGTATACCAGTAACATGTTTTATGTTATAATATTTGAAAAATTGTTCCAATTTTGTAGAGACATATGCTGGGTGGAGTAGGTGCCTGGAATTGGAGTGATTTTGCTTCTGAGGCATCCCAATGATCTTTAAGCCTAGCAATGATATCTTTTTGAAAAGTTTCAATCTCCTTAATCATAAAAGATTCTAAGCACYTTAGTGAATCTGTAAATTGCTCTAACTGCTCATCTACACGTTTTTCTAGGTGTTTCATACGATCATCCTTAGACAGCATCTGGATGGCATGGAAACTGTCTTCTAGGTATTGGAGTCTAGATTCCAGGTCATGATTTGTTGATTTTGAGTCCTCAGCAATCGACCGTATGGACTTATGTAATCTGTCAGCCCTGTACTGTAAATTATCTTTCAAACATTCAAATCTAGACTCAAACTTCTGATCTGCTACCTTGGATGCTTCAATGACTGATTGAATGGCATTGTCCAATTCTTTAACCCTATGTTGGGTATTTTGCACCGTTGCATCTAGTTGATGAGTAACATTGTCTATCTGAGTTTCTAGCTGGCTATAGATATTCTTTAGCTGGT
>NW_023277042.1:122257-141365 GCF_003668045.3 Cricetulus griseus
TGACACCAGATATAGTAAGAAATTACCAATACGGAGTCAGGTAGAAATATAAGGGTATTTAATAGGGAAAAGCCTTAATTACAGAGCGAACCAGCCAGCCGGTGGTAGTCTGTACAGCAAGAAGCAAAGAGAAACCGAAATCGAAAACACAGTCCCCCTACTCATTCTGACCATGCCCTCACAAGCCCTCAGGTACTCTTGTAGCCAGCCCCTAAGAGGCGTGGCTACAGCTTCCCCTACATTGGTGTTTTGTGTATATTGAAGGGGAAAACACAAATGGAAACTGAACACTGAGCAATGGAAATCCTAAGTTTGAAATTCCATGATCCAAGGATTTCAGACAGGGTGGCAGAGGAGTGATTTTGTAAGAGAGAAGAGGGTAGTGAATTAGCAGAGAGCAGAAAGCAGATAGGAAGAGGAAGATGAGAGCGACAAGGAGAGAGAGAGAGGAGGAGAGAGAGAGAGAGAGAGAGAGAGAGAGAGAGAATAAGAGCATCTGGATCTGTCTTTTAACAGCGTCCTTGAAAGCTGCCTGCAGACATAGTGACCTTGAAAGCGGATCTGTTAAGAGTATTGCCTGAGTGAGTGCATCATGCCAGTTGCCTTGGACAGGCCAGCCTGATGCCTGCACCTTTCATTCCTAATTTCCCTGAACACTCAATGTTCAGATGTTAGAAATGGCAATTTTTATAATAAGAATATCGAGTTCTCAAGATTTCATCATACTTAAGTATCTGTTTGTTCAGGGCAGGTAGCAGATGATGGAGTGAATCGCGAAAGAGAGAATCCAGTTGATGACGAAAGGAATTTGAGATCATGAAAGCCTGAATACTATTTTTCTAGAGTGTGTCATTGACATGTTTGCATGGGTCCCATTCAACTCCCTGGAACTTAAAGGGATATTTTGTTTTACAAGAGACATAACATGGAGCCACATCAACTGCCTCTTTATTATAGTAGTAACTTGGCTGAAAGAATTCTCATTTTGGAATTGGAAGTGTAACTTTTGGACAATTATTTTTGCCATTTGAAAAAGAAGAGTAATTTTGCCATTGTAGAGAGGTTTAGCATGCAATTCAGTACTTGCACAGAGTGACAGATACATACACACACACACACACACACACACACACACACACACACACACTGAGCAAGTGACCGAGATTGGGACACATACAAATGGACAGATAAAAATCAGTTTAGGTGGAGACTGGACAAGAACAAGTACAGCTTCAGGTATTCATTCAGGGTGCCAGGGCAAAAACAGAGGACTAGACAGAGAGAGAGAGACTTTTGTTTAGTGTAGCAGGCAAACACATTGCAAATCAGTTAGAATTACAGACTCCCACCCAGTGTATAGAGACATACAGAGAGACAGAGACAGTGAGAGACTGAGATACACGGAGACATAGACATAGACAAGTGAGTGCTAGAGAGAGTTAGAGAATGAAATGACAGAGAGACACACAGACACACACACACACACACACACAGACAATCCAAGGGTTAGTGTAGGCTAGGATAAGTGCATTATTCATCCAGAGGCAGGCTCCCAACATACTCATGGAGGAAGCTGTCTTTGCCTAATAAACTCTGTCTTGCTGTTGACATTGTCTCATAAACCCAACTATCTGCAGTGTAATGGTCTTTCAATCTATTTGATGAAATGGAATTTAAACATCGTGGAATAAGCTAACCATGGAAAAATCACCTTCTTTACAGTAATGTGATTCCTTTCATTTTCTTAGTCAATTAATGTACTTCTCAATTAATTGACATTGCTCCACAAACAGGCATTGAACAGTTTTTCCACGGTAACTGTAGCAGCTAGATTCCCCTAAACATAAGATGCAAATCCAGTGGAGGCGGCTGAAGGAGTCTACATACTTAACATCCCTGAAGTCGGAGTCAGCCTTAACTAATGGACAATAGTAGAAGAAAAAAATGCCTGAACAGTTGAGACCATAAGTGGGTATAAACAGTTGAGGTAAGTTTCTCCCAATGTCTTAAATCTGAAACCCACAAGTGATTCAGCCACTGTGTTGGTTGACCCCTTCCCTGAGAAACACAGCAAACTCAGGGGGTGTTTCACTGTTTGTTCAGTCCCAGAAAATGAGCTCTAAGATGTCCCAATGAGCCAATTCTGGCTATGGAGAGAGTTAATAGAGAGAGAGAGCCTCCACGCTTACAAAGCTCCAGAGTTGGTCATTTGTTTACATGGATGGGGAAAGATTGCTATGGAGACTGAACCCCTGAACAATAGACCATGAATCTTAGGATGTCTATTAACTTTAGATTTTCTGACATGATTGGAGGTGGTGAGTTTGGGAGAAAGGAGAAGAGATGAAGAGGGTCAGAGGAAGATACCAGATAGCAGATAGTAGAGATGAATTTGAAGGTAACGGAGAGAATAATGCACCAGGTGTGTGTAGGGAACTGCCTTTTAAAGGGTCTTATAATCCTGCCTGCAGACTTAGTACCCATGGAACCCTGGACTAAACAGAATACTTGCTGAGTGAGTGCACCCATGGACGTGTCATGGGCAGGTAGCCAGATGCCAGGACCATTCATTCCCACCTTCATTTATTATGGACATTTGGTTTCTTAGAATCAGAATCTTTGGGAATAACGATGTCGAGATCTCAAGACTGATTCTTTTTGATGAAAGGGCATTGACCAATTTTGGAGTAACTGGGAATACTGGGGTACTACCACATCCTGGAGTATCTTGTTGCAAAATGGATTTTCAGAATGTGTGGCACTGTCTTGGGCTTCCTAAGCCTAGGCAGTTGTCACCAGTGTAGGAGATGAGGGTAAGTTTAGAAAACAAATTATTTCTGTCCTGATGACATAGAGGTGTATGATCAAATGAGGGAGTGTTTTCTCAGGGAAAGTTAGCAAATGAGGAGAAGAGGAATCTGGGATCATTGAGGGAATGAATAATATTTATCGGGAGTGAATCTTTTGATATTGTTGCATGGGTCCCATTCCGTTCCCTGGAACTTACAGGATAAATTTGGGTTTGCAAAAAAAAGTTGGAGACACAACAGCTGCCTTTTTTGATACAAACAACTTGGCTGAAAGCATTAACATGTTTGTGTGACAGAGAGACAAATGGATCAGATTTGGTTGAGAACTGTCCTGAGCATGTCCAGATCAGCTGGTATTCATGCAGTTGCAGAGGCATAGACAGGACAGAGAGAGGGTGCGAGACTGGGAGAGAGAGATAGGGAGGGAGGGTGATAGACACAGAGAGAGATACAGAGAGAGAGAGAAAGAGAGAGAGATACACAGAGAGAGGCAGAGAGAGAGATACAGAGGAAAATTGGCTAAGTAAGCAGTCAGGTCCAGTGCAATGCAGTTAGAGATGTACCGTAACACCAGGGTGAAGAGACATACACAGAGAGACAGTGAGAGTGAGTGATAGACAGTTAGAGATGAAACTTCAGACAAACAGTCAGAGAGACACACAGACAACCCATGGCTTAGAGTGGGCTGAGATGAGTGAATACCATGTCCTGGGGTCGGTCCTATCATACTCATGGATGATGCTGTGTCTGCCTCATGCTCTCTGTCCTGCTTCTACCATCATTTGGTGCACCCAAGTATCTGCAGTCCAATAATCCTTCAATATAATCTAAGAGATCGAATTTAAACCTTCCTGGAAAAAGCTACCATGCAATACTCAATTTTGGTTAAGTTATGTGTGTCTTTTAATTTTCTTAGTCTATTGATTCAAAACCTGGTAATATGACATTCCTCCATAAAAGAAATTATACAGTTTTTCCAAGGTAACATTAACCGGAAGGATGGCTTAATCATAAGATATATTTCACGTAGGTGAGGCCTAAGAAGGCTTGGTACTCCCAATCTCAGAACTCAGAGTCATCTTGAAATCATGGGAAAGGGCAGAACAAAATGCCTGAACAATGGAGTTGCCAGAGAATACCTAAAATTAGTGGGACGAAACTGCCGAAGGCATAATTCTGAAAACAAAAATGATTCAGTGAATCTGGTGTTGGACCTCATCCTTGGGATACACAACAATCTAAAGGGATATCTCATCATTTGTTCAGACAGAGAAAATGACATCTGTGGATTCCCCACTTATCCAAGCATGAGCATGAAGAGAGGTCACAGAGAGAGACCATTTCTGTTTTCCATGGCACCAGTGCTGGTTTTGGTTTACATAGATGGAGAAAGACCATTATGGAAACAGAACAATGAACAATCAAATATCAACCTTAGAAAGTCCTTGAACCAAGGATTTCTGTCAGGGTTAAATATTGGGACTAGGGGCGACAGGAGATGATAGGAAGAGTTTCAGAGGAAGAGCAGTGAGTATATAGCAGAGAGAAAGTTGAAAGTTAGAGGGAGAGAGGGTGAGAGAGGGAGAGAGAGACAGAGAGACAGAGAGACAGAGAGACAGAGAATGACACAGAGACAGAGAGAGAATAAGAGCATGAATTGGCCAGGATATGTCTTTTAAGTGGTACTTTATTCCTGCCTGCAGACTTAGTACCCATGAATCTCTGCAATGAACAGAGTACTGCCTGAGTGAGTGCATGGTATCTAAACATTCCTGGAAGAAGCTAACTATGGAAAAATCACGTTTTTTTTTTTTACAGTAATGGGTCTTTTCATTTTCTTATTCCATTGATGTACTTCTTAAGGTATTTGACATTCCTCCATAAAAAGGCATTGAACTGTTTTTCCAAGGTAACAGTAACTGCTATATTCCCTTAAAAATAAGATGTAATTCCAATTGAGGTGGCTAAATGAGGCACCGTACACAACATCTCAGAGTAACAGAGAAAGAGAGAGAGAGAGAGAGAGAGAGAGAGAGAGAGAGAGGAGAAAGAAGATGAATGTGTCAGTATCTGTCTTTTAAATGGGTACTTAATTCCTGCCTGCAGACTTAGTACCCATGATACTCTGCAATGAACAGAGGACTGCCTGAGTGAGTGCATCATGTCAGGTGCCTTGGCCAGGCACTTCAGATGCCTGGAACTTTCACTCTCACTTTCCTGAATACTGAAAATGTGGTGTCAGATTTCGCAATATAGGGGATAAGGATATGGAGTTCTCAAGACTGCATGCAGCTGAAGCAGTGACACTGAACATAATTGGGGAACCAGAGAATGATGTGATACTACCACATCCTGGAGTATCTTGTGGCTTCTTTCTTTTGCATGTAGCACTCCCTCGGGACTCCAAGATCTCACCAGATGTCATCAGTGTAGGCGATGAGGATAAGTTTAGAAAATAAAATGTTTCTGAAATCCTGTTTCAGAGGGGTGAATGGCCATATAAGTGAGTCTATCTGGAGAGAGAGATCACAGATAGGAGGAACTTACATGAATCCTTTGTGTTTCCCGAAAACATCATTTGGACTCACAGCAGCTACCTCTTCATGATAGAAGCAATTTGGCTGAAGGCATTCTCATTTTGGAATTGATGGGTCTTTTTAGGTCAAGAAAAAAGCAACTTTATTTTGCCATTGTAGTGTGATTTTGCATGCTCTTCAGTAATAGGACAGAGGACACACACACACACACACACACACACAGACAGATAAATGCACAGTTAAGGTGGAGACCAGTCCAGATCAAGTACAACTGCATGTATTCACCCAAGGTGCAGAGGCAAACACAGAGGACCAGATAGAGATAGAGAGGGAGAGAGAAAGAGAGAGATAGAGGGAGAGAGAGAGAAAGAGAGAGAGAGAGAGAGAGAGAGAGAGAGAGAGACTTTGGCTTAATTGCAGGCAGGCATATTTCTAAGCAGGAAGAATTATAAACTACAACACAGTCTATAGAGTCATATATAGAGAGATACAGACAGTGGGAGGCAAAGATACAAAGAAACAGAGACAGTGAGTTATACAGGGAGTGGTACAGAATTAAATGACAGACAGACAGACAGACACACACAAATGCCAAGCTTAGTGTAGGCTGAGATATTTGCATACCATGTCCAGAGGCAGGACCCAAACATATTAATCGAGGTTACTGTCTCTGCTTAAGGAAATTTACCCTGATGCTGACAACATCTTGTTCACCCAATTATCTGCTTTCCAATGACCCTTCAATGTAATCTAAGAGATGTAATTAAAACCTTACTGGAGGAAGCTAAAAATGGAAAACTCAACTTTTTTTTTTTACAATAATGTGATTCATTTTCTTAGTCTATTGATGTATTTCTTATGGTATATAACATATATACACAAATAGGCATTGAAAGGTTTTTCCACGGTAACATTAATGGCTAGATTGCCTTAAACATAAGAAGTACTACCAATGGCGATAGTTGAAGGTACCTAAGCTTCAGTACTTGCAGTCCCCTGAAACTTCATTCTAATCTAAGATCTGGAATTTAAACCTTCCTGGAATAAGCTACCATGCAAACCTCAAATTATGTTCAATAATGTGTTTTTTTTTATTTTCTTAGTGTGTTGTTGCATGTCTTGTGGAATATAACATTCCTCCATAAAAGCATTTGATCATTTTTTCCAAGGTAACAGTAACCAGAAGGATCCCTTAATCATAAATTGTATGTGCCATGGGTGAGGACAAAAAGGCTTGGTTCTACTTTTCTCAGAACTCAGAGTCAGCTTGAACTCATGGACAAAGGCAGAACAAAATCCCTAAACATTCAAGTCAAAACAGAATCTCTAAAAGAAGAGGGAAGAAACTGCCAAAATATAATGCTGAAAACACAAATGATTCAGCAAATGTGGTTTTGGACCACAACCTTGGGATACAAACCTGAAGTCGTGTCTCCCTGTTTGGTCAATCCAAGAAAATGATCTCTGCAGTTTCCGGCTCACCCAAGCATGGGCATGGACAGAGGTATTAGAGAGAGACACTCCCTGGCTTTCACAGCAATAGTGTTGTTCTTTTGTTTGTGTGGAAGTGGAAAATACGAAATGGAACCTGAACACTGAGCAATGAACAGCTATAATAGAAATTCCAAGAACAGAGGAGATCAGACAGGGATGGAGATGTTGTTTAGGGGAGACAGGAGAAGCGATGAAGTTGGTCAGAGGAATAGCAAAGAGCAGAGCCCAGAGATGAAGTGGAAGTTGAGATGGACAGGGAGAGAAAGAGAGACAGATAGTGATAGAGAGACAGAGAGAGAGAAAAAATTAGAGAGCATGAATGGGTCAGCATCAGATGTTTTAAGGGGTACTTTTCCCTGCCTGCAGACTTAGTACCCATGGTACTCTGCAATGAACAGAGGACTGCCTCAGTGAGTACATTATGCCAGGTGACTTAGCAGGGCAGTCTGATCCCTGGAACTGTCATTCTCACTTTCCTAGAATACTGCATATTGTTGTGTTAGACTTGGAAATTTAGGGAATAAGAAAACGGAGTTCTCAAGACTGCATCCTGCTGAAGCAGTGACACTGAACATAATTGGGGATCCAGAAAATGTAGTGATACTACCTTGTCCTGGAATTTCTGGTTGCTTCTTTTTTATGCAGGGCATGTAGTATTCACTTGGGCCTCCAAGATCTTACCAGATGTTATTAGTGTAGGAGATGAGGTTAAGTATAGAAAAGAAAAAGTTCCTAAAATCCTGGTATCAGAGGGGTGAATGGTCAGATAAGGGAGTTGATCTGGAGAGAGAGATCACAGATGAGGAGGAAAGTATTCTGTGATCATTGAGAGGCTGAATACTATTTATATGGCATGCATCTTTATACTTGTTTGCATGGGTACCATTCAGCTCCCCAGACTTATATGAATTCTTTGTGTTTTCCAAAAACATAATTTGGACTCACACCAGCTACCTCTTTATGATAGAAGCAACTTGGCTGAAATCATTCTCATTTTGGAATGGGAAGGTTAACTTTGGGACAAAGAAAAGAACCATACTTTCGCCATTGTAGTGTGATTTAGCATGCTCTTCAGTAATCGGACAGAGGGACGCACACCCAAGCTTGGGCAAAGAGGGAAATCACAAAGAGGGACCCTCCGTTGTTATGGTCTTTTGTTTACAATGAAGGGGAAAGTATGAAAAGAAAACTGAACACTGGGCACTGGAACACTTACCTTTGAAAGCCCAAGAAACGAAGATTTCAGACAGACTTGGAGATGTTGATTGGGGGAGACAGAAGAGACGAAGGGGGTCAGAAGAAGAGCAAAGAACAGAGAGCAGAGAGCAGAGAGGAAGTGGATGTTGAGATGGACTGGGAGAGAGAGAGAGAGAGAGAGAGAGAGAGAGAGAGAGAGAGAGAGAGAGAATAAGAGAGCATAAGTGAGTCTGGATCTGTCTTTTAAAAGGGTCCTATAAACCTGCTTGCAGACTTAGTAACCGTGGAAGCCTGTACTGAACAGAATACTGCCTGAGTGATTGCATCATGCCAAGTGCCTTGGACAGACCAGTCTGTTACCAGCACATTTCATTCCCATCCATAAATAGTGAATGTTGGGGTGTTAGAAATGGCAATTTGGGGAATAAGGATTTAGAGTTATAAAGACTGCCTCCTGGTGAAGTAGGACATTGACCGTCATTTGGGACCTGAGAATGTTGTGGTATTACCACATCCTAGTGTTCTTTCTTTGGACAGGCAAGTAGGATTCCTGCCTCCTAGACCATGCCAGATGTCAGCAGTGTAGGAGATGAGGATAAGTTTAGAAAAGAAAATGCTTCTGAATTCCTGGTCTCAGAAGGGTGAGTGGTCAGAGGATGGAGTTGTACCCGCAAGAGCAATCCCAGATGAGGAGGAAAGGAATCTGGGATCATTGAGAAGCTGAATATCTCTGTGGTGCATCTATTGCGATCTGTTTGTATGTGTCCAATTCAGCTTCCTGGAACTTACACGAGTATTTAGGGTTTTCCAAAAACATAAATTTGGAGACAGATCAGCCGCCTCTTTATGATAGAAGCGACTTGGCTGAAAGCATTCTCATTTTGGAATGGAAAGATTATCTTCTGGACGATAAAAAAGCACTTTAATTTTGCAATGTAGAGAGGTTTAGCATGCTCTTCAGTACACAAACAGTGAGTCAGCCAGACACACACACACAAACACACACACACACACACACACAGAAAGAGAGAAAGACAGAGAGAGACAGAGAGAGACAGAGAGAGAGAGATACAAATATACAGGTCAATGCTCAGCTAAGGTGGACACCAGACCAGAACAAGTACAGATGCAAGTATACAACCATGGTCCAGAGCCAAATACAGAAATGAGAGAGACAGAGAGAGAGACAGAGAGAGACAGAGACAGAGAGAGAGAAAGAGACAGCAAAACAGAGAGAGACAGAGAGGGAGAGAGGGGGGACTTTGCAATACTACACAATGCAGGCACACTGCAAGAAGAAAAATTTATAGACTCCTAACAGGGTGTAGAGACATATATATACAGACAAAAACAGTGAGAGACAGGATACACTGAGACAGATATTATGAGTGATAGAGAGAGAGTTTGAGAATGAAATGACAAACAGACACACAAAATGACACAAAGACAATCCAAGGATTAGTGTAGTTTATGATAAGTGCATATCACTTCCAGAGGCGGGCTCCCAACATACTCATGGAGGATGCTGTCTTTCCCTAATGAACTCTGTCCTGCTGCTGACATAATCTCATGTACCCAAGTATCTACAGTGTAATGATCATTCAATCTAATCTAAGAAATAAAATTTAAACCTTCCTGGAAGAAGCTAAACTTAAAACACTCACGTTTTTTACAGTAATGTGATACCTTTCATTTTCTTATTCCATTGATGTACTTCTTAATATATTTGACATTCCTCCACAAAAAGGCATTGAATGGTTAAACCAAGATAACAGTAACTGCATTATTACCTTAAAAATAACATCTAATTCCAATGGAGGTGGCTGGAGTAGGCTGAATACCCATCATCTCATAAGATGGTATCAGCCATAACTCATGGAAAATTGTGGAACAAAAAATGCACGAAGAGAGGAGACAATACACGGTATAAACACTGGATGGAAGAAACTCCCAAAGGTGTAAATCTGAAACCCACAGGGGATTCAGCGATCATGGTGAGGACCTCATCCTTGGGAAACAGGCAGACCTAATGAGGTGTTTCATCTGTTTAGTTAGTTTCAGAAAAAGATCTCTGCGATGGCCCGCTAAACCAAGCCTGGCTATGGAGAGTGTTCACAGTGAGAGAGCCTCCATGGCTTTCAACAGCTCGAGAGTGGGTTATTTGTTTACCTGCAAGGGTAAAGCTTACTATGGAGACAGAACCCTAAACAATGAAACATGAGTCTTAGAATGTCCATGAACTAGAAATTTTCTCATATGTTTGTAGAGGATGACATGGGAGACAAAGGAGATGCAGAGGGTCATAGGAAGATACCAGATAGCAGATAGCAGGGAGGAATTGGAAGGTGACCAAAAGAATAATACATCAGGAGTGGGTAGGGACCTGTCTTTTATAAGGGTCCTATAACCATGCCTGCACACTTAGTAGCCATGGAACCAAGGAATGAACAACTGCTGTTTGAATGAGTGCACATTTCCAGCTCTCTTGGGAAGGTATCCAGATGCCACGACCTTTCATTCCCACATATACTGATTATGGAAATTTGGGTTCTTAGATATGGTAACTTAGGGTATAATGATGTCGAGTTACAAAGACTGCTTGTTCTTGATGAAGGGGCATTGAACATCTTTGGTGGCCCCGAGCATAGAGGGGTACTACCACATCTTGGATTACCTGGTTGCTCCACAAATTTTCAGAAAGTGTGGAACTCTCTTGGACATCCTAAGCCTTGGGAGATTCCAACAGTGTAGGAGATGTGATTTAGTTAAAAAAAATATTTCTGAAGCCCTGGTGACAGTGGGTTGCATGGTCAGATGAGGGATGGTTTTCCCAGGGAAAGATACAAGACGAGGAGGAAAGGAATATGGCATCATTGAGGGACTGAATACTTCTTATCTGGAGTGAATATTTGGACCTTTTTTCACGGGACTCGTTCAGCTAGCAGGATCAAAGGGGGATACTTTCGTTTTGGCAAAAACATAAATATTAGACATATTAGCTGCCTTTTTTGATACAGGCTACTTGGCAGAAAGCACTCACATGTTTGAAAAAGAAAGGGTATCTATAGTACATTGAAAAAACACCTTAATTTTCCCATTCTAGACTGGTTTTGCATGCTCCATTGTACTCTGACGGAAAGAGATACACACACACAGTGAGAAAGGCAAATACACACAGATAGACCAAAGGATCAGATTTGGTAGAGAACAGTCCTCAGAAAGTACATTGCTTCTGGTATTCATCCAGGTTGCAGAGGCAAAGACAGAAGGCAAGAGTGAAAGACAGAGAGAGAGAGAGAAAGAGAGAGAATAAGAGAGGTTCAGTAAGCCAGCAGGCCCAGTACAAAGCAGGTAGAGTTCTAGAGTCCCTTCAGGGTGAAGGGACATATACAGAGAGACAGAGACAGTGAGAGACAGAGATACACAGAGACAGTGACAGAGAGTGATAGAGAGTTATATATAATATGTCAGACAAACAGCAGAGAGACACACAAACATACCAAGACTTAGTGTAGGCTGAGATAAGTGAATATGGAGGATTCTCTCTCTGCCTCATGAACTCTGTACTGCTGCTGACCTAATTTGTTGCACCCAAGTACTTGCAGTCCCATGATCCTTCAATCTAATCTAAGATATGGAATTTAAACTTCCTGTGAAAGCTACCATACAAAACACAAATTTGGTTCTTGTGTGTTTTGTGATTTTCTTGGTCTATTGATGCACATCTTGGGGAATATGACATTCCTCCATAAAAGCATTTGAACAGTTTTTCCATGGTAACAGTAACAGGAAGGATCCCTTAATAATAAGATGTATTTCCCATGGGTGAGCCCGAAGAAGGCCTGGTACTCCCAATCTCAGAACTCAGAGTTAGCTTGAACTCATGGGCAAGGGCAGAACAAAATGCCTGAGCATTCAAGTCGAGACAGAATTCCTAAAAGAGAAGAAACTGCCGAAGGCATAAGGCAGAAAACACAAATGATTCAGCGAATGTTGTGTTGGACGTCATCCTTGGAATACACACCAACCAGAAGGGGTGTCTCACCAAATGGTCAGTCTGAGAAAATGATCTCTGCAGTTTCCCGCTCACCAAGCATGGGCATGGAGAGAGGTCACAGAGATAGACCCTCCCTAGATTTCTCAGTAAAGTGTTGTTCATTTATATTCTTTTTTTTTTTCCGGTGAAGGGGAAATTACGAAATGGACACTGAACACTGAGCAATGGAACACCTACCTTAGAAATTTCATGAACCGAGAATTTCTGACCAGGGGAGAGGGTGAGTTGAGAAGACAGAAGAGATGAAGTGGGTCAGAGAAATAGCAGAGAGCAGATAAATGACAGGAAGTGGAAAGTAAGGGTGAGAGAGAGAAAGAGAGAGAGACAGAGAGAGAGAGAAAAAGAGAGAGAGATTCTCAGTTAGCAGGCAGATTTGTAGAGGATCACCATGGTGAAGGGACATATACAGAGAGCATGGGCCCGGAGACAGGACAGGAGGGGGGCTGTGGGAGGGGTGATCTTGCAGTGGTTCTCGTGTCACCCACCAGACCCTGCCCCCGAAAGAGGATTCTAGGATGGCGTATGGGAACTGAACTGAAACTGAGCCTGGGCATGTAAGAACTCGCCACCGAATTCGGACCCAGGATAGGCAGAACTGCCACTGGAACTCAACATGTCAAAGCCTACCTCTGAACTCGGATCCTGGGCCAGCATTTGGGTGCAGAATTGACACTGGTCCTTGACACGTCTGAGCTGGCTGCCAAACTTGGATCAAGAGCAAAGATCATTGGTATCAGATGACTCTAAGCAGTGACAACAAATAGAACCAGAAACATCCCCTGGCCTACCTGGGCCAATTGATGGAAACAGAACTGACATTTGTCTTTGGCATGCCAGAGCCCATCTCAGAACTCGGATTCAGAGAAGGCAAAAGAAAGCAGAAATGCCACTGGGACTCGACATCTTGGAAATGCCTCTGAACTTGCATCTTGGGCCAGCAGATTGAGGCAGAAATGCAACTGGGATTTGCCCATGTTGGGCCCACACAGAACTCGGGTCCAGGAAAGGCAAATGATTGCAGACTGCCACTGGGCCCCGTAATGTCCAATACTGGGACCCATCTTGGATCCTGGGCCGGCAGACTGAAGTAGTAGTGCAACGATGCTTTGGTGTGTCGGAGCCTACCACATAACTTGGTCGCAGGGACATCAGGTGGATGCAGAACTTCCACTGTGCCTCAATGTGTCATATACAGCCTCTGAACTCAGATTCTGGGCCAGCTTTTGTATGTGGAACTACCTCTGACCCCCCGTGTATTGGAGCCTACTGCCAAATTGGCATCAGGCGCTAAGATCCCTGGTGTCAGAAGACTGTAATCATTGATTATGAATGGAACTGGAAACAGCCCCTGGTCTACCTGGGCCATCAGATAGACATGATCTGGCACTGTGACTCATTGTTTTGGAACTCACTGATGAACTATGAGCCTGGGCTGGCAGATGGAGGCATAACTAACACTGCCCACTGCCAAACTTGGTTCCATAGCAAAGATCACTGGTGTCAGATGACTCTAAGCAGTGACAACCAATGGAAGCAGAAACAACCCCTGACCTCCATGGGCCTGCAGATGGACACAGAACAGCCACTGCACTTTGGCGTGTCGTATACTGCTGCACAACTTGGATCCTGGGCCAGCATGTGGAGCCAGAATTGCCACTGGACTTTGGCGTGTAGGAGCCCAATTCAGAAATCTGATCCAGGGATGGCAGATAGAAGCAGAACTGACATTGGGCTTTGGGGTGTTGTACACTGTCCCCAAACATGGATCCTGGGCCAGCATGAGGATGCAGAACTGCGACTGGGCCTTGGTATGTCAAAGACAACCCCCGAACGTGGATCCTGGCACCACAGATGAAACCAGAACTACCACTGAGATTCGACGTGTAGGAGCTCAACCTAGAATTCAGATCAACAGCACAGATAACTGTTGTCAGATGAGTCTAATTAGTGACGATGAATGAAACTGATAAAAGAACCTGGCTTTCCTGGGACATCAGATGGACACAGAACTACCACTGTGCCTTGACATGTGAAAATCACCTTCAAAATAGGATCAGGCGAATAGATCACTGATGTCAGAAGACTCTAAGCAGTGACGACGAATGGAAGCAGAAACAGGCCCTGGACTCCCTGGTCTGGCAGATGAACACAGAACTGCCAGGGGTCCTTAGCATCTTGGAACCTGTTGCTGAATTCACATCCTGGGGTGGCAGATAGACACAGAATTGGCACTGATCCTTGGCATATCAGAAAACACCGTTGAACTTGGATCTGTCACATAGATCACTGGTGTGAGTTTATTCTAAGCATTGACAATGAATGGAAGCAGAAATGAACCCTGACCTCATGGGCCTGCAGATTGACACAGAACTTCCACTAGGCCTCCGTGTGTAATAGCTCAATTCCAAACCTGGATCTGGTGCACATATCATTGTTGGTGGATGACTATAAGCAATGAGGAGAAATTGACCAGAAACAGACCTTGGCCTCCATGGACCGGCACATGGACACAGAACTGCCACTATGTTTTTGTCATGTGGGAGCCCAAGGGAGAACTTGGATCCTAAGCCAGCAGATGACACAAAAATTGCCACTTGGACTATGCATGTAGGAGCTTACCCCAGACCTTGGATCTAGAGCACAGATCACTGTTGTCAGATGACTCTAATCAGTGATGATGAATGGAACTGCAAAAAGAACCTGGCTTACCTGGGCCAGCAGATGGACACAGAACTTCCACTGGGCCTTGGCATGTGGGAAATCACCTTCAAAATAGGATCAGATGAATAGATCACTGGTGTCAGATGACCCTAAGCAATGATGATGAATGGAACCAGAAACAGCCCCTGGACTACCTGGGAAACAGGATGAACACAGAACTGTCACTATGCCTCAGTATTTCAGAACCCTTTGCCGAAATAACTTCCAGGGCTGAATGATCAACACAGAGCTGGCACTGGGCCTCTGCATGTCAGAGCTCATTGAAAAACTGGGATCCAGTGCACAGATCACTGGTGTCATATAACTCTAATCTGTGACGACAAATGGAAGCTGAATCAGCCCCTGGACTTCCCGGTCCAGCAGATGGACACAGAACTTCCAGGGGAACTTAGCATGTCAGAGCCTGTTGCTGAACTGGGATCCTGGGTTGGCCGATAGACACAGAATTGCCACTGGTCCTTGGCATGTCAGAGAATGCCATTGAACTCGGATCTGTAACATAGATCTCTGGTGTCAGATGACTCTAAGCAGTAGAAGC
Organism: Cricetulus griseus; assembly: GCF_003668045.3. Lineage (NCBI taxonomy): Eukaryota > Metazoa > Chordata > Mammalia > Rodentia > Cricetidae > Cricetulus > Cricetulus griseus. The sequence continues at coordinate 137,612 of NW_023277042.1, forward strand.
AGAAATGGACCCTGACCTCATGGGCCTCATGGGCAGATGGACACAGAACTGCCACTGGGCCTCCGTGTGTAAGAGCTCGCTTCCAAACCTGGATCTGGTGCACATATCATTGTTGTTAGATGACTATAAGCAATGGTTGTGACAAATTGACCAGAAAGAGACCCTGACCTCCATGGCAAGTCTAAGGCCCCCATGGAACTTGCATCAGGAGCAAAGATCACTGGTGTCAGATGACTCTAAGCAGTGACTATGAAGTGAACCCGAGACAACACTTGGCCTACCTGGGCCAGCGGATGAACAAAGAACTGCCATTGTGCATAGGTGTGTAGAATCTCGCTGCCAAAACTTATCCAGTGCACTGATAATTGGTGTCAGATGACTCTAAGCAATGACTGTTAATGGAAACAGAAAGAGCACCTGACCTCCATGGGCTGCAGAGGAACCCAGTACTGCCACTGGGCCATGGAGTTTTGGAAGCTGCTGAAGAACTAGGATCCTGGGCCACCATATGAATTCAGAACTGCCTTGGGCATTGGCATATGGGAGCCCACAGCTAAACTTGGATAAAGAGCAAAGAGTACTGGAGTCATATTACTCAAAGTAGTGACAGCGAATGGAACCAGAAACAGCCCCTAACCTACAAGGGCTGGCAGATGAACACAGAACTGACACTGGATCTCGATGTGTAGCATCTTGCTGCCAAACCTGGATCCGGTGCACAAATCACTGGTGTTAGATGACTCTAAGCAACGATGATGAATGGCACCAGAAAAAGCCTCCGACCTCCATGGGCCTGTAGATGGACTCAAGACTCCCACTGGGCCTCGGCATGTCATATACCACCACCAAACTCTAAATAGTGATGACGAATGGAACCCGAAACAGCCCCTGATTCCCTGTGCAGGTAGATGAATGCAGAATTGCCACTGGGCTTCGACATGTAGGAACTTGCCCACGAACTCGGATCCAGAGCACAGATCACTGGTGTCAGATGACTCTTAGCAGTGACGACGAATGGAACCCGAAACAGCCCCTGATTCCCTGTGCAGGTAGATGAATGCAGAATTGCCACTGGGCTTCGACATGTAGGAACTCTCCCCGAACTTGGATTCAGAGCACAGAGCACTGGTGTCCGATAACTCTAAGAGTTGACAACAAATGGAAGCAGAAACAGCCCCTGGAGACCTGGACCAGCAGTAGGACAGAATTGCAACTGTGCCTCGACATTTCAGAGCTCTTCGCCAAACTCAGATCGTTGGCTGGCAGATAACCAAGGATCCAAGTTCAGCAACAGGCTCCAGAACACCAATGCCCATTGTCATTTCTGTGTCCATCTTCCAGACCCGGCAGTCCAGGGACTGGTTCTGCTTCTTGTTGTCATCACTAGTTAGAGTCATCTGACACCACTATTTCTGTATGGGATCCAAGTTTTGCAGCGAGATCCTACACAAGACCGAGTTGCAATTCTGTGTCCTTCACTTGGTCACATGGCCAGTCAACGTTTCTTGTTGGATTCATTGTCAGCCTGTTGCTGAACTTGGATCCTGGGCTGGCAGATGGACACAGAAATGCCAGTATGCCTTGGCATGTGGGAGAATGCCGTCGACTCATATCAGGTGCACAGATCATTGCTGTCAAATGACTATAAGCAGTGACGATGGATGTAACCAGAAACATCCCCTTTCACACCTAGGCCAGTGGATGGACACAGAACTGCCACTGTGCCTCGATGTTTTAGAACCCATTGCCAAACTTAGATCCTATTCTGGCAGATAAACACCGAGCTTCCACTGGGCCTTGGCATTTCAGAACCTGCAGCCAAACTCATATCAGGAGCAAAGTCAATGAGAGAGACAGAGACAGTGAGTGTCGCAGAGAGAGTTAGAGAATGAAATGACAGACAGACACACAAACAGCCCATGGCTTAAGATAAGTGTATCTTAAGATAAGTGTATCCACGCTTGGATAAGTGTATTATACATCCAGAGCCTGGCTACCAACAGACTCATGGAAGAAGAAGCTGTCTCTGCTTAATGAACTTAATGAACTCAGTCCTGCTGCTGACATCATCTCTTGCACCCCAGTTGATGCAGTCACATGATCTTTCAATCTCAGCTAGTCAATGTACTTTAAACCTTCCTGAAGAAGCTGATCATAGAAAACTCACTTTTTTTCACAGCAGTGTGATTCCTTTCATTCTCTTAGTCCATTTATGTACTCCTTAGGGCATTTGATATTGTTCCACAAAATGGCATTGAACACTTTATCCATAGTAACAGTAGCAGCTAGATTCCCTTAAGCCCAGGATGCACTTCCAATGGGGTTGCTGAAGGAGGCTCGGTACCCAACATCTCAGAAGTCAAAGTCATCTTTAACAATTGTGGAACAAAAAAATGCCCAAACGGTTGTGATGACACATGGTCCGAACAGTGCAGGTATGAAACTCCCAAAGTTTTAAGTCTGAAACCCATAGGTATTTCAGCGAATGTGGTGGTGGACCTCTTCCTTGGGAAACACACTGCCTTCTTGGGTGTTTCAGCATTTTGTCCACTCCAAAAACTATCTCTTCGATTTCCCGATTTACTGGGCCTGGGTATGGAGAGAATTCACACAGAGAGAGAGCCTCCATGGCTATCACAGCTCCAGAGTTGGACAATTGTTTACATGGAAGGGGAAATCTTGCTATGGAGACGGAACCCTGAGCAGTGGAACAGGAACATTAGAATGTCAATGAACTTTAGATTTTCTTACATGGTTCGAGTGGGTGTGGGGGAGACAGGAGAAGAGATGAAAAGGTTCAGAGGAAGATACCAAAGAGAAGATGGCAGAGAGGACTTGGAGGAGACATAGAGAATAATATATTAGTTGTGGGTAGGGATATGTCTTTTAAAGAGTCCAATAACCCTGCCTGCAGACTTAGTACCCATGGAATCCTGGGCTGCACAGAGTACTGGCTGAGTGAGTCCACCCTTCCAATTTTCATGTGCCAGACCGATGCCTAGATCTTTCCCACCTTCATTTATCACGGAAATTTGAGGTCTTAAACTTGGCAACATTGGGAATGAGGAAATCGACTTATCAAGACTGTTTCTTTTTGAATAAAGGACATTGACCAACTTTGGGGTCCCTGAGAATAGTTGGGTACTACCACATCCTGGAGTCCATTTTTGCTCCAAAATTTCCAGAATGTGTGGCACTGTTTTAGGATGTCAGCAGTGTAGGAGATGGGGTTAAGTTTAGAAAACAAAGTATTTCTTACATCCTAGTGACAGAGGGTTGTATTGTCAGATGAAGGAGGGTTTTCCCAGGGAAGTACAAGATGAGGAAGAGAGGAATCAGGGAACAATGAGAGGCTGAATACTATTTACCTGGAGTGAAACTTTGAACCTTTTTGCATGGGTCCCATGCAACTCACTGGAACTTACTTGAACACTTTAGGTGTGCAAAAACATAAATTGGAAACACATCAACTGCCTTTTTTGATACAAGCAACTTGACTGAAAGCATTCACATGTTTGAAAAAGGAGGATATCTACAAGACAATAAAAAGCACCTTAATTTTTCCATTTTAGAGTGTTTTAGCATGATCTTCAATACTCAGACATAGACAGTAACACACACAGCAAGGGAGACACATGCAAACAAAGAAAAAAGGATCAGATTTGGCCTAGAACAGACTTGAGCAAGTCCAGATCTGCTGCTATTCATCCAGGTTTCAGAGGCAATGACAGAAGACCAGAGAGAGTGTGAGAGA
>NW_023277042.1:142182-146407 GCF_003668045.3 Cricetulus griseus
ATACAAACAGACAGATAAAAAAGCTCTGTTTAGTTGGAGACCAGTCCAGAGCAAGTACAGCTTCAGGTATTAACCCAGGGTGCTGAGGCAAAAACAGAGGACTAGACAGAGAGACAGATACTTTGGCTTAGGGTAGCAGACAAACACATTGCAAAGCAGTTAGAATTATAGCAGCCCAACCATGTTGTAGACATATACAGAGAGACACAGACATTGAGAGACAGAGATACACAGAGACATAGTGCTAGTCAGTGAGTGCTACTGAGAGATGTTGAGAATGTAGTGGCAGAAACATAGACAGACGACACACAGACATTCCAAGGCTTAGTGTAGGCTAGGACAAGTGCATTATTCATCCAGAGACACGCTCCCAACGTACACATGGAGGAAGCTATCTCTGCCTAATAAACTGTATTGCTGCTGACATTGTCTCATGAACCCAACTCTCTGCTGTGTAATGATCTTTCAATCTAATAGAAGAAATGAAATTTAAACATCCCTGGAATAAGCTAAACATGGAATACTCACCTTCTTTATAGTAATGTGATTCCTTTCATTTTCTTAGTCAATTGATGAACTTCTTAAGGTATTTGACCTTGCTCCACAAAAAGGCATTGAACAGTTTTTCCATGGTAACTGTAGCAGATAGATTCCCCTAAACATAAGATGCAATTACGATGGAGGTGGCTGAAGTAGCCTATGTACTCAACATCCCAGAAGTCGGAGTAAGCCATAACTCATGGAAAATAGTGGAAGAAAAATTCCAAACAATTGAGACACTAAAGGGATATGAACAGTTAAGGGAAGTTTCTCCCCAAGTCTTAAATGTGAAACCAACAGTTGATTCAGTCACTGTGGTGGTGGACCCCTACCCTTGGTAACACAACAAATTCGTTTGGTGTTTCAATGTTTGGTCAGACACAAAAAATGATATATATGATGTACCTTGAACTGATCCTGGGTATGGACAGAGTTCACACAGCGAGAGAGAGAGCCTCCATGGCTTTAAAAGCCCCAGAGTTGGTCATTTGTTTACATGGATGGAGAAAGCTTGCTATGAAGATGGAACACTGAGCAATGGACCACAAATCTTAGAATGTCCCTGAACTTTAGATTTTCTGACATGGTTGGAGTGTGTGAGGTGGGGAGACAGGAGAAGAGATGAAGAGGGTCTGAGAAAGATACCAGATAGCAGATAGCAGAGACGAATTGGAAGGTAATAGAGAGAATAATGCATCAGGTGTGGGTGGGGATCTGTGTTTTAAAGGGTCCTATATCCCTGCCTGCAGCCTTATTTCCCATGGAACCCTGGACTGTACAGAATACTGGCTGAGTGTGTGCGCCCATGCAGGTGTCATGGGCAGGTAGCCAGATGCCAGGACCTTTCATTCCCACCTTCATTTATTATGGGCATTTGTTGTCTTAGACTTGGAAACGTTGGGATAAAAGATGTCTTTTTGAGATCTCAAGACTTCTTCTTTTTGATGAAAGGGCATTGACCAACTTTGGGGTTCCTGAGAATAGTGGGGTATTACTACATACTGGAGGATCTGGTTGGTCCATGGAATCCAGAATGTCTGGCACTGTCTTGGGCATCCTAAGCCGTGGCAGATGTCAGCAGTGTAGGAGATGAGGGTAAGTTTAGAAAACAAATTATTTCTGTCCTGATGACAGAGAGGTGTATGGTCAATTGAAAGAGTTTTTTGTCAGTGAAAGGTACCAGATGAAGAGGATAGGAATCTGGGATCATTGAGGGAATGAATAATATTTATCGGGAGTTAATCTTTTGATATTTTTGCATGTGTCCTATTCAGTTGTCTGGCACTTACAGGAAAACTTTCGGTTTACAAAAAAATGGGTGAGACATTATCTGCCTTTTTGTTGCAAACAACTTAGCTGAAAGCATTAACATGTTTGAAAAAGACGGGTATCTATAGGACAATAAAAAGCACCTAAATTTTGCCATTTTAGAGTGGATTAACATGCTTTTCAATACTCTGACAGAGACAGAAACACATATAGCAAGGAAGACACATGCAAACAGACAGACAAACAATGATCAGATCTGGTACAGAACAGTTCTGAGCAAATCCAGAGCTCCTGCTATTCATCCAGGTTGCAGAGGCAAAGACAGAAGGCCAGGGAGAGTGTGAGAGATATGAGAATGTTGCGGTATCACCAAATCCTGGAATATAAGTTTGTTCCTTTCTTAGACAGGCCAGGTAGCACTCAACTCGGGTCTCCTAGAAGTCAACCGACTTCAGCAGTATAGGAGATGAAGTTAAGTTTAGAAACAAAAGTGTATCTGAAATCCTGGTATCAGTGCAGTGATTGTACAGTGGATGTTGTGATTTGCGAAAAGAGATGATGAAGAAAGGAATCTGGGATCATAGAAAGGTTGAATTCTATTTTTCTGGAGTACATCTTTGGATCTGTTTGCATGGGTCACATTCAGCACCCTGGACCTTAAATTTGCCATTGTAGGGAAGTTTAGCATGTTCTTCAGTACTCATGCAGAGAGAAAGGCAGACAGACAGACAGACAGACAGACACACACACACACACACACACACACACACAAACACACACACACAGAGGAACACATACAAACAGATAGATAATAAAGATCAGTTTAGACATAGAGGCAAAACACATAGCTAGAGAGACCTATACAGTCAAAGAGACAAAAGGATCAGATTTGGTAGAGAACTGTCCAGAGCTGCTGGTATTCATCCAGGTTGCATAGGCATAGACAGAAGGCCAGAGAGAGAGTGAGAGACTGGGAGACAGACAGAGATAGAGAGAGCAAAAGGCTGGTCCAGTGCAATGCAGGTAGAGTTGTACCGAAACACCAGGGTGACATACACAGAGAGACAGTGAGAGTGGGTGATAGACAGTTAGAGGTGAAAATTCAGACAAACAGTCATACAGACACATGGACAACCCATGGCTTAAAGTAGGTTGAGATGAGTGAATACTAGGTCCTCACATCGGTCCTATCATACTCAAGGATGATGCTGTGTCTGCCTCATGCACTCTGTCCTGCTTCTAACATGATTTAGTGCACCCAAGTACATGCAGTCGAATGATGCTTCAATCTTATCTAAGATATTGAACTTAAACCTTCCTGGAAGAAGCTACTGTGCAATACTCAATTTTGGTTCAGTTATGTGTTTCTTTTCATTTTCTTAGACTGTGAATCCACAACCTGGTAACTTGTACAGTTTTTCCAAGGTAACATTAACTGGAAGGATGCCTTAATCATAAGATGCATTTCACATGGGCCAGGCATAAGAAGACTTGCTACTCCCAATCTCAAACTGAGTGTAAGCTTGAACACATGGGCAAGGGCAAATCAAAATGCATGAACATTGAAGTTGACAGAGAATACCTAATATTGGTGGCACAAAACTGTCAAAGGCCTAATTCTGAAAACAAATATATTTCAGTGAAAATGGTATTGGACCTCATCCTTGGGAAACACAGCAATCTGAAGCGGTTTCTCACCGTTTGGTCAGGCCGAGAAAAGAATATCTGTGGATTCCTGCTCTTCCAAGCATGGACAGGAAGAGAGGTCACAGAGAGAGACCCTCTTGTTTTCCATAGCTCCAGTGCTCCAGTATTTGATTTATGTTGATTTGGAAAGACCATTATGGAAACAGAACAATGGATAATAAAACATCAACATTAGAAAGTCCAGGAACGAAGGATTTCTGACAGGTTTGAATATTGGGATTAGGGGAGACAGTGAATGATACGAAGGGGGTCAGAGGAAGAACAGTGAGTAGAGCAGAGAGGAGCAGAGAGGAAGTGGAAAGTGAGAGGGGGAGAGAGTGAGACAGAGAGTGACAGAGAGACAGAGAGACAGAGAGAGAATAAGAGAGGATGAATGTGTCAGTATCTGTCTTTTAAGTGGTACTTTATTCCTGCCTGCAGACTTAGTACCTGTGATACTCTGCAATAAACAGATTACTTCCTGAGTCAGTGTATGGAATCTAAACATTCCTGGAAGAAGCTAACTATGGAAAAATCACTTTTTTTAACAGTAATGGGTATCGTTTAATTTTCTTATTCCACTGAGTACTTCTTAGGGTATTTGACTTTCCTCCACAAAAAAGGCATTGAACGGTTTTTCCACTGTAATAGTAACTGCTATATTCCCTTAAAAACAAGATTCAATTCCAATGGAAGTAGCTGAATGAGGCTCAGTACCCAGCATCTCAGA
>NW_023277042.1:153858-164222 GCF_003668045.3 Cricetulus griseus
TAAGAGAAAATTGCAAAAAGAAGATGTGAGATTAAAATATCAGTCAGGTGATAAAGTACTAAAATGTAATGTGTTAAACAGGAATATTAGCCAGATGGTAAAGAGAAGTAAGTTAGCCTTTAAAGTAAAAATGTATATAGTTAGTGAAATCTGGCAGGTAATTCTAGTCAGATGATTGTATATTTATTTAATCGGGTATAGTTTAATAGCCGGGAGAACTAAAACAAATGAAAGCAAGTACAGGAGATTTTAGAGTCTATAGATTTAAAAGGATCTTCCCACTTGCAAAAGCCACGGCCATGATGCAGCATTTTGAGTTGCGCAGGGCGACATAGGTTTGGCCTCACACGCAGGCCCTAGGTAGATATCTAGGAATGTAATGGATTACGAAAACTCCACGCCTACTAAGGGGCAGCTGGATGGTAAAGAATATACAGAACCAATGATTGGGATCAGCAGGGAGAGAGAGTTAGTAAGTACCAAGATGAAGGGAGCCTTCATCTCCATCCTACATTTTAAACTGGAAATACAGAAAGGCAAATACTCAATGGCAAAATTCAGCAAGAGCTAAGAGACTTGGAAATTTTAGCGAAATTGTTTACAGGAGATAAGAAAATTACAGGTTTCTTTGGAACAGAGAGAGAGAGAGAGGCTCAAGGGAACAAAGCAGGATACATATGCCATTACGATTCAAACAGCTCAAGGAATTGAAAATGCCTTGTGTCGCTTATGGAACAACAGCATTTTTTACCCATATAGGGTAAAAATATTCCCATATAGGGAATATTTCTGTGGAAATCTCACCACTAGGAAATTGATAGAAATTGATAGCAGGAAACCAAGGCCTGCCACTCAGGAGGAGGATATTATTTATAGAAAGCAGGCAGGGACTTAGGGAGTTAGTTCAGAATTGGTTTCTAGGCCTGTGTGTGTGCATGATCCAAAAGGGTTAGATACACAGTTATTGCAGCTTGGATTGTGAAATAGCTAGCTTATGAGAATGCTGGTACTGCATGCCAGACCTTGGAAAGACCTCACAGGAAAAGTACTTACATAGGCAAGTTCATTAAGAACTTTTCAGGTGTGGACATAGCTTACACCAGGGATAAGTGATGATGGCTGCCTTACAGGAACTTCAGTTAACAATAAGTTATTCCTACACTGAAAGCAAGGCATAGGGAGGAAGAAATTCAAAGAGCCTTCTAGAGTTTGCATTGGACATGTTCAGGAAGAGCGCCAACTCAGATAGAGTCTCCAAAAAAGAGTAAATAGGGGATCAGGCTTGTGCCCAAAATAGGCCACATATTTTTCAGCAGCCCAGAGGGCATAGTCTAGCTAAAGCTGAAGTCAGCCATGGCAGTGGCTTCAGTCTGCCGGCCCTCAGCCAGCAGCTTGGTACACACCTTGTGCCGGTGTCTGCAGCAGGATAGACAAAATGGCTGATGGGGCGGCAGACTGACTCCTCAGGGTATCTTACAGCCTTGAGAGATGAGGCCATGGCTGATGGCAAGTCAATGTATATCCACCTCTCTGTATAGCTGAGTGCTCATCCAGGAGGAGACTAAAAACTTGATTTAAAAAAAATTTGCTTTCTTGCCCCAAACAGACACACAAAACTGTTTCGACAGTTTTTCCATTGGGAAAAAAGCACCAATTTAGAACAGTCAGATATTGGGATAAACCAGAAGGGCAGAAACTCCTTCATAATGTTTAATCAAGACATCGACAAAATACTTTTTAGTTAACTTTCAAACACTGATGTTACAAACCTGATGTTAGAACTTCGGACTTTGAGCATGAAAGAGAAAGGTTCAAGGGGCATTGTGTCCCAGGCAGGGAATAAAGAAAAAAGGCTTAGAATTGTGAAATTGTTCACACCCCACAGATTGTGAGAATATCTTATTGTCTTTTGATTGTATTGTAACACACCCTAATGTATGTTCATGATGGAATTGTTAATGTCTGTGATCTTGCTAAATGTGTTATGCAATTATTATTAGACACTGGAAGTCAGAGTATTCTTACAGGAATGTAATGTGTAATTTACAAGACTCAGGGATAGAAGAATGTTTTAGGGAGCAAAGTTTAATAAGGTCCATAACAGAGGCACTAGAGGCATTGCAAGCAGATATTAAAAGTCCATTTTAACCTTTATATGTCTCAATTCCACAGGAGAAGTTTTGCAGGCATGAGCGCTGAGGTACTCTTCTTCTGTAGGTTTCTTGCTGATTCAGAATGCTTGGAGCTGGACCATGGCCCATCCCCCACTAACCTTATTTGTTTTACAGAGACAGTTTCCAGCCAGAGATGGGTATGTTTTCCTTACCCTAAGGGAATCCTAAGACAGATCATGCATGACAGAATGCATGATTCCATAAGGGGCACACCTGGCAGGTTTAAGGGAACCTCCTAAAATAGGCGCAGTCATCTGTCCTGATTCAGAAGCACAGTTTTTTTTTGTTAATTTAAGAGAGAGGTAGTGTGGGGGACCAAATAATTCTGTAATGAAATATTTTGGGGTCCAGCCTCTAGCTTCAGCAAACAGGGGCACTAGAAATCTCTGGTCCAATATTGTATTGTTAATTGCCAGTAGGGCTACTATTGTTTGCCATGGCCTCAGGGTAATATGCCTCTTATTTGCATGTCTATGGGCCTAAGTATCTGAATAGGCCCTCACGTGGACAGAGGTGTGAGGTGTGTGAATTACCAGGGAAGACAGGAAATAGGGTAGATCGAAGAGAGCAGAGAGGAGAACAAGAGAGAAATGGTTCCTTCGTGGTATTGGCAGGATGTTTAACAAACAGCAGAAAAGATGGCTAATAAAGTAATGACTCTCACTCTACAGCATGGAACTGAGAGCTCTCTAAAGATGACATGACGCTTCTGTTTGATCTTTATTGCTTGTGAGTTGCTAGGTGTTTCCAGGTCCACACACCCCCACTCAGGTAGAACCTCATCGCTGTCATGTGTTAAAGCTGAGACGTGCCGGGTCATGACAGAGTGATAGAGTGAGATTTAGAAAATGAAATAAGAGACAAACAGACAGCAGACCCACAGACATGCCAAGGTTTAATCTAGTCAGAGATAAGGTAATACAAGTTCCAGAAGCAGGCTCCCAACACAGTCAGGAAGGATGCTGTCTTTGCCAAAGAACTCTGTCCTGCTGCTGACAACATCTCATGCAACCAAGAACCTGCAGTCCAATGATCTTTCAATCTAATCCAAGAAATGGAATTCAAACTTCCTGGAAGAAGCTAACATGGAAAACTCACATTTATTTACAGCAATGTGATTCCTTTCATTTTCATAGTCAATTGATGTAATTCTTAGGCTACATGATATTCCTCCACAAATAGGTATTGAATGATTTTTCCACGGTACCAGTAAACACTAGATTCTTTTAAACATAAGATGTACTTCCAATGGGACTGGCTGAAGGAGGCCCGGTACCCAACATCACAGAATATGGAGTCAGCCTGACCTCATCGACAATTGTGTGACCAAAAATACCCAAACAGTTCAACACAGGAGTCTGAAGAGTGGAGGGAAGAAACTCCKAAAGGCATAAATCTGAAAACCACAGGTGATTCGGGAAATGTGGTAGTGATCCTAATCCTTAGGAAATACAACGACCTGAGGGTGTGTTTCACCATTTGGTCAGTCCCAGGATAAGATCGCATTCTGTTCAACAAAGCAGGGGTATGGAGAGAGGACATAGAGAGAGACCCTCCCATGATTTCATAATCCAGTGTTGGTCTTTTGTTTATGTGGAATGGTAAAGCCAGTTATGGAAACTGAAAACTAAGCATTGTTACACCAACCTTTGAAAGTCCATAAACAAAATTATCTGACAGGGTGGGAGAGGGTGAGTGGGGGAGATGAGAGATGAGATGAAGTCAGTCAAGGGAAGAGCAGAGAGCAGAGAGCAGAGAGGAAGTGGAGGTGAGAGAGACAGAGTGTGAGAGTGAATAACAAAGCATGACTGGGCCGGGATCTGTCTTTTAAAGTGGTCCTATAAAACTCCCTGCAGATTTAGAACCCATAGAATCATCAACAGTGTATTGCCTGAGTGAGTGAATCATGCCTGGTTCCTTGGATAGGCCAGCCTGATGCCTAGAAATTTCATTCCAACTTTCCCAGAATATGGAATGTTGGTGTGATAGACATGGCAATTTAGGGAAAAGGGATATCGAGCTCTCAAAACTGCATCTTGCTGAAGTAGGGACATTGACCATCATTGGGGACCTGAGAAAGTTGTGGTACTCACACATCCTGGTTTATCTGGTTTGCCCTCCTTGTACAAGCCTTGTGGCATACTCCTGGGCCTCCTAGTCCTCTCTCGATGTCAGCAGTGTAGGAGATGTTATAATGTTTAGAATAGAAAATGTTTCTTATGTCCTGGTATGAGAGTTATCACCTGACTCTTTATGATAGAAGCAACTTGGCTGAAAGAATTCTCATTTTGGAATGGGATGGTTATCTTTTGGAGAATAAAAGAGCACATTAATTTTGCCATTGTAGAGATGTTTAGCATTCTCTTCAGTACTCAGACAGACAGACACACACACACACACACACACACACTTAGATATAGAGAGAGACAGAGACAGAGACAGAGAGACAGAGAGAAACACAGAGAGAGACAGAAGGACACTTACAAATGGACAGATAAAAGCTCAGTTTAGGCAGAGACCAGTTCATAACAAGTACAGCCACAGGTATTACCCAGGGTGCAGAGGCAAAGGAAGAGGAACAGACAGAGATGGAGACAGAGACTTTGTCTTTGTGTAGTGGGCCAACACAGGGTTTAGAGACATATACATAGAGAACCAGACAGTGAGAGACACAGAGACAGGGACAGAGACAAACAGTGATACAAGAGAGTTAGAGAATAAATGAGAGACAAATGCTTGGTGTACGCTAGTATAAGTGCATATCATGTCCAGAGGCAGGCTCCCAACATACTCATGGAGGATCCTGTCTCTGCCTAATGAACTTGTCCTGCAGCTGACATCACATCGTGCCTCCAAGAATCTACAGTCCAAGGATCTTTCCATGTAATCTAAGAAATCTAATTTAAACCATACTGGAAGAAGCTAACCATGGAAAACTCACCTTTTTTACAGTAATGGGATTGTTTTCATTTTCTAAGTCTATTGATGTACTTCATAGGGTATTTGACATTCCTCCACACAAAGGCATTGAATGTTTTTTCCATGGTAACTATAACTGCTAGATTCCCTTAAACATAATACGTAATTCCAATGAGGTAGCTGAAGGAGGCTCACTTCCCAGCATCTTAGAAGACGGATTTAGGCGTCCTCATTGACAATGGTGGAACAAAAATGACTAAACAATAGAGATGACACAGGGGTGGGAACAGGAGGGGAAAGAAACTTCCAGAAGAGTAATTCTGAAACCCACAGGTGATGCAGCGAGTGTGGTGGTGGACATCATCCTTGGGAAACACAGCATCCTGATGGGCTGTTTCTCCGGTTGGCAAGTCCCAGAGAAATATCTCTGTGATGTCCACCTCTACCGAGCCTGAGTATGGAGAGAGTTCACAGAGAGAGAGAGTGCCTCCATGGCTTTCACAGTTCCAGAGATGGTCAGTTGTTTATGTGGAAGGGGAAAGCTGGCTATTGAGACAGAAAACTGAGCAATGGAACACGAATCTTAGAATGTCCGTGACCTTTATATTTTCTGACATGTTTGGAGAGGGTGAGTGGGGGAGACAGGAGAAGATATGAAGAGGATCAGAGGACAATACCAGATGGCAGAGAGCAGAGAGGAATTGGAAGGTGTCAGAGAAAAAGACATCAGGTGTTGGTCGGGATCTGTCTTTTAAAGGGTTCCTATAACCCTGACTGCAGACTTAGTACCCATGGAACCCTGGAATGAGCAGAGTACTGACTGAGTAATTACACCCTTCCAGGTGACATAGGCAGTTAGCCAGATGCCAGGACCTTTCATTCCCAACTTCACTGATTATGGAATTTTGAGGACTTAGATTTGCAGCTTAGGGAATTATGTCAAGTTCTCAAGACTGCTTCTTTTTTGATGAAGTGGCATAGACCACCCTTGGGGGGGTTGAGAAGAGTGGGGTACTACCACACTCTGGATTACCTGGTTGCTCAACAGATTTCCAGACTGTGTGACACTCACTCTCTGGGTCATCCTAAGCCTCGGCAGCTGTCAGCAGTGTAAGAAATGAAGTTAAGTTTAGAAAAAAAGTTTTCTGATGTTCTGATATCACAGGGAGTATGGTCAGATGAGGCAGGGTTTTGCAAGGGAAAGTTCTCAGAAGAGGAGGAAGCAATCTGGAAACTCTGAATGGCTGGACACTATTATTCTGGAGTGAATATTTAGAACTTTTTTGCATGGGTCACATTCAGCCTCCTGTAACTTACAGGAATGCTTTGTGTTTTCAAAAACATAAAATGGAGTCACAAAAGCTGCCTTTTTTGACAGAACTAACTTGGCTGAAAGCATTCACATTTTGGATACAGAAGGGTATCTTTAAGTAAATAAAAAGCACTTTAGTTTTACCATTTTATAGTAGTTTACCAATCTGAGAGAGAGAGAGAGAGAGAGAGAGAGAGAGAGAGAGAGAGAGAGGCATCTAGAAAGATAAAAGACAAAAGGTTTTGTTTTGGGGGAGAGCATTCCAGAGGAACTCCAGACCTGCTGATATTCACATAAGTTGGAGAGGCAAAGACAGAAGGCCAGAGAGTGAAAGAGTGAGCAAGGGAGAGAGAGAGAGTCAGAGAGACAGGCCAAGTGTAGCAGGCATGTTCAATGCAAAGGTATAGTTGTAGAAACCCACCAGGTGAAGAGACATATTCAGAGACACAGAGACAGTGATTGACAGAGATACACAGAGACAGAGACAATGAGTGATAGAGAGGTAGGGACTGAAAAGTCCAACAACAGACAGACAGACACACAGACATACCAAGGCTTAGTGTAGGCTGAGATAAATGAATACCAGGTCCAGTGCTGGTTCAACGTAACCCATGGATGATTCTGTCTCTGCCTAATGAACACTGTCGTACTGTTGACATCATTTCCTGCACCCAAGTACCTGCAGTCTAATGTTCCTTCAATCTAATCTAAAAGTTGGAATTTTAACCTTCCTGGAAGAGGCTAATGATAGAAAACTTACCCTTTTTACAGTAATATGATATCTTTCATTTTCTTAGTGCATTAGGGAGTTTGACATTACTCCACAAAAAGGCACTGAACGGTTTTTCCATGATAACAATAGCTGCTATATTCGCGTAAATATAAGATGTAATTCCAATGGAGGTGGCTGAAGGATGCTTGTTACCAAAATCTCAAATGAGGAAGTCAGCCTTGACTCATGGACAAATGTGGAACAGAAAATGCCCAAAGAGTGTAGGGCAGAAATCTCCAAAGGCATAAATCTGCAACCCAGTGGTGATTCAGTAAATGTGGTGGTGGGCTTCATCCTTGGGAAACACACCAATATTATGGGGTGTTTTACAATTTCGTCATCAAAAAAAAAAAACATGTCTGCGATGTGCCGCTCAACCAAATCTGTGTATGGAGAGGGTACACAGAGTGTGAGCCTCCATGGCTTTCACTACTCCAGATTTACTCATTTGTTTAAGTGGAAGGGGAAATAATCATTTGTTTAAGTGGAGATGGAATACTGAGCAATGGAACACAAATCTTATAATATCCAAGAACCTTTGATTGTCTGGCATGGGTAGAGAAAGTGAGTAGGGGAGACAAGAGAAGATATGAAGAGGGTCAGGGGAAGATACCAGATAGCAGTTACCAGATAGCTGATTGGAATTGGAAGGTGACAGAGAGAATAAGACATCAGGAGTGTGTAGGGATCTGTCTTTTATCGGGGTCCAATTCCCTGCCTGCAGAAGTACCAAAGGTATCCTGGTCTGAACAGAGTAGTGCCTGATTGAGGGTTCACTTCCAGGTGTCATGGGCAGGATCTCCCAGAGAGAGATCGAAGATGAGCAGGATTATTGAGAGGCTGAACAATAATCACTTTTTTGGATTCTTTGCATTGGTCCCATTCAGCTCTCTGATTCTTACAGGAATATTTTCTTTTACCAAAACCTTAAATTGGAGACACATCAGGTGCCTCTTTATAATAGATGCGACTTGGCTGAAAGCTTTTATTTTGGAATGGTAAGGGTATATTTCGTCAAATAAAAAGGCACCTTAATTTTGACATTGTTGAGAGGTTTAACATGCTTTTCCCTATTAGAACAGAGAGACAGAAAGACATAGAGAGTGAGATAGAGATAGAGAGAGTTAGAGGGACACATACAAACAGATAAAATTTCAGATTAGGTGGAGACCAGTCGAGAACAACTATATCTGCATGTATTCAACCATTGTGCAGAGTTAAAAACAGATGACCAGAGAGAGAGGGAGACAGAGAGAGATAGAGATAGATAGATAGATAGATAGAGATACTTTGCCTTAACTCATTGAAAATCGAGGAAAAAATGCCTGATGAGTTGAGACAACTCAGTTGTCCAAACAGTTGAAAGGGAGAAACTCACAAAGGCATATATCTGAAACCCACAGGTGACTCAGCAAAGGTGGCAGAGAATAAGTTATCAGGAATGTGTAGGGGCCTGTCTTTTAAACCGGTCCTATAACCCTGCTGCAGACTTAATACCCATGGGACTTTGAACTGAAAAGAGTAGTGGTTGAGTGAGTGCACCCTTCAGGTGACATGGGAAGTTAGTCAGATCCCAGGACCTTTCACTATCAACTTCACTTATTATGCAAATGTAGGGCTTTGATTTGCAACTTAGGGAATCAGGATGTCACATTCTCAACAAAATCATAGAAGAAAACTTTCCCAACCTAAAGAAATACATGCCAATGAAAATGCAAGAAGCCTAGAGAAAACCAAATAGACTGAACCAAAAAAAAGTCACCTCACCACATAATAATCAAAACATCAAGCATACAAAACAAAGAGAAAGTATTAATAGCAGCAAAGGAAAAAGGTCAAGTAACATATAAAGGCAAACCTATCAGAATCATACCTGACTTTTCCATGGAATCTCTGAAACCCAGAAGGTCCAGGATAGATAGTCCACCTACACAAAGAGACCATGTATGCCAGCCCAGACTACTATAGCCAGCAAAGCTTTCAATCATTATAGATGGAGAAATCAAGATATACCATGACAAAACCAAATTAAAAAAATACATATCCACCAATCCAGCCCTACAGAAAGTACTGGAAGGTAAACTGAAACCCAACAAAATTCTTCACTGAACTTGAAACAACAATTCTCTTTTGTTTACTTTATTCTTTTTTGGGGGGTTACAGACAGGGTTTCTTTGTATAGCTTTGGAGCCTATCCTGACACTTGCAATGTAGACCAGGCTAGCCATGAACTGACAAAGATCCATATGCCTCTGCCTCCTGAGTGCTGAGATTAAAGCAGTGCGCCAACAATGTCCAGCTGAAAGAACAATTTTCAAAATTTTATTGAGAAAACAAAGACCCATGATAGTCAAAATAACCCTGTACAATAGAGGAACTTCTGGTGGCATCACCATCCCTAACTTTGAGCTCTATTATAGAGCTATAGACCTGAAAACAGCTTGGTTCTGGCACAAAAATGGACAGGTAGACCAATGGAATAGATTTGAAAACCCTGAAATTAAACCAAATGCCTACGAACACCTGATTTTTGACAAACAAACCAAATATATAAGCTGGAACAAAGAGAACATCTTCAACAAATGGTGCTGTCATAACTGGATGCAAACATGTAGAAGACTACAGATAGACCTAAGCCTCTTGCCCTACACAAACCTTAAGTCAAAATGGATCAAAGACCTCAACATAAACCCAGCCACACTGAAGTTACTAGAAGATAAAGTGGGAAATGCCCTTGAATTAATCCATACAGGAGACTGCTTCCTGCACATAACACGAGTAGCATTGACACTGAGATCAACAATTAATGAATGGGACCTCTGGAAACTGAGAAGCTTCTGTAAGGCAAAGGACATAGTCAGCAAGACAAAACAAGACAGCCCATAGACTGGGAAAAGATCACCAACCCCACATCTGACACAGGGCTGATCTCCAAAATATACAAAGAACTTAAGAAGCTATTCTCTAAAACATGAATCAATCCAATTAAAAAATGGGATACATAACTAAATAGACAATTCTCAATAGAGGAATCTAAAATTTCTGAAAGACACATAAGAAAGTGATCAACATCCTTAGCCATCAGGGAAATGCAAATCCAAACAATTCTGAGATACCATCTTATTCCTGTCAGAATGGCTAAAATAAAAAATACCAATGACAATTTATGCTGGAGAGGATGCAGAGA
>NW_023277042.1:164940-180919 GCF_003668045.3 Cricetulus griseus
GTTCAGTTGGCATTGTACGAAATTATCAGCCATATTGGTCTAGAAACGTTGAAGTTGATTTTTTTCTTTGGTAAAGGGGTAATGTACTGTATTAAATATGTAAGGTCATAAAAAATAAGTAATTTTGAGAGCCCATCGCATTTGAAGGGATTCTCTCTTGACCTGGACACATGAAGATGAGGCAAGACCAGGCCCAGGATGATGTGGTAGACTTTGGGGAGGCCATTTGAGGACCTTACCCTGCCTGCAGAGTGGAAGGGGATGACTAGGGATAGGTGAGATGTTGGGGGGAGGGGAGGAAGAGGGAGAAGGAAGTGACATCTGATGAAATCTTATTCCAAATTTGAACTAAAAAAAATGGAAAAAAGATATTAGAGAAGTTCTGATTTCAGAGGGGATTATGGTCAGATGAGGGTGGGTATTGCCACGGAAAGTTCTCAGAGGAAGAGGACAGCGAACTAGAACCATTGAGCGTATGAACAATATTTATCTGGAGTGAATCTTTGGACCTTTTTGCATTGGTCCCATTGAGCACCCTGGAACTTATAGGAATATTTTGCGTTTGCCAAAAATATAAATTGCAGACACATCAGCTGCCATTTTTTGATAGAAGCTACTTGGTTGAAAGCATTCCCATTTTGGATAGAGAATGGTAACTTTAGGGCAAAAAATAACCACATCATTTTTCCATTTTAGAGTGGTTTTGCAATCTCTTCTGTGCTCTGACAGAGAGAGAGGCAAACACACAGCGAGAAAGACACATACATACACACAGACAAAAGTTTCAGTTTTGGTGGAGAACATTAATGTGCAAGTCCAGAGCTGCTGATATTCACGAAAGTTGCAGAGGCAAATGCAGAAGGCCAGAGAGTGACAGAGTTAGAGAGAGAGGGGGGGAGACACAGAGAGAGAGGCTAAGTGTAGCTGGCATGTCCAGTGCAAAGTAGGTAGATTTGCAGAAGCCCACCAGGGTGAAGAGACATATACAGAGAGACAGAGACAGTGAGAGAGAGATACACAGAGACAGGGACAATGAGTCGTAGGGATTTAGGGACTGAAAAGTCTGACAAGTAGACAGACAGACACAGAAACATACCAAGGATTACATTAGGCTGAGATAAGTGAATACCAAGTCCAGGGCTGGCTCCCAACATACTCTTGGATGATGCTGGCTCTGCCTAATGAACTCTGGCCTGCTGCTGATATCATTTTGTGCACCCAAGTAGCTTCAGTCCAATGTTCCTTCAAACTAATCTAAGAAATAGAATTTAAATCTGCTTGGAAGAAGCTAACCCTGGAAAACTCACCTTTGTAACAGTAATATGGTATTTTTCATTTTCTTAGCCAATTGATGTACTTCTTAGGGTGTTAGACATTACTCCACAAAAAGGCATTGAATGCTTTTTCCACAGTAACAGTAACCACTATATTCCCTTAAACATAGGATGTAATTTCAATGGAGGTGGCTGAAGGAGGCTTGGTACCCAACATCTCAAAAGATGTATTCAGCCTTAACTCAACGACAAATGTGGAACAGAAAATGCCCCAAAAGTTGAGAAGATACAGGTAGAGGGAATAAACACCCAAAGGCATAAAACTGAAACCCACTCTTGATTCAGCCAATGTCGTTGTGAGCCTCACCCTTGATAAACACACCTATCTGATCATGTGTTTCACCATTTGGTCAGTCCCAAAAAAGATCTCTGTGAAATGCCACTCAACCAAGCCTGTGTATAGAGAGAGTTCACAGAGAGAGACTCCATCCCTTTCAGAGATCCAGAGTTGGTCATTTGTATAAGTGGAAGGGGAAATCTAGGTATAGAGACAGAATTCTAAGCAATGTAACACGAATCTTCAAGTGTCCATGTACTTTAGATTTTCTGACATGTTTGGAGTGGGTGAGTGGGAGGAGACAGGAGAAGAAATGAAAAGGGTCAGAGGAAGATAGCAGATAGCAATTAGCAGATAGCAGATTGGAATTGGAAGGTGACAGAGAGAATAAATCATCAGGATTGTGTAAGGATCTGTCTTTTAAAGMGGTCCTGTAAACCTGCCTACAGGCTTAGTACCAAGGAACTCTGGAATGACCAGAATAGTGGCTGATTGAGTGCATGCATCCCAGTGTCCTAGGCAGGATCTCCCAGAGAGAGATCCCAGATGAGAAGGAAAGGACTCTGGGATAATTGACAGGCTGAATACTAATTATCAGGAGTGCATCATTTTTGGAATTCTTTGAATTGTTCCCATTCAGATCCCTGGAACTTACAGGAATATTTTGGTTTGCCAAAGGCATAAATTGGAGATATATCGGGTGCCTCATTACAATAGAAGATACTTGGCTGAAATCATTCTCATGTTGGAATGGGAAGGGTATATTTCCTACAATAAAAAGCACCTTAATTTTGCCATTGTAGAGAGGTTTGTCATGCTCTTCAGTGCTGGCCCAGACAGACAGAAAGACAGAGGGAGAGATATAGACACAGAGAGAGATAGTGGGAGAGACAGGGACACATACAAATTGACTGATAAAAGCTCTGTTTAGGTGGAGAACAGTCCAGAACCAGTAAAGCTCGAGGTATTCGCCCATGGTTCAGAGATATAAACAGAGGACCAGACAGCGAGGGAGACAGAGAGAGAGATAGACAGAATAGAGAGAAGGAATGAGAGAGAATAAGAGAGAAAAATAAATAGATTTTGATTAGTGTAGCTGGCAAAAACATTGCAAAGCACGTAGAATTATAGACTTCTACACAGGATGTCAGGCCATATACATAGAGACACAGACAGTGAGATACAGAGATACACAGACTCAGAGACAGAGACAGTGAGTGATAGATAGTGTTAGAACATGAAATTAGAGAGTCGGACACAGAGAAAGGCCAAGGCTTATTTTAGGCTAGGATAATTGTGTATCTCATCCAGAGGCAGGCTCCCAACATACTCATGGAGAATGCTATCTCTGCCTAATGAATTCTGTCCTGCTGCTGACATCATCTCGTGCACACAAGTATCTGCAGTCCAATGATTTTTCAATCTAATCTAAGAAATGGAATTTAAACCTTCCTGGAAGAAATTAACCATGGAAAACTCAACTTTTTTACAGTAATGTTATTCCTTTTATTTTCTTATTCCATTGAAGTACTTCTTAGGGTATATGACACTCCTCCACAAAAGGGAAGTAAACTGATTTTCTACAGTAACAGTAACTGCTACATTCCCTTAAAGATAAGATATAATTACTTTGGAGGTGGCTGAAGGAGGCTCAGTACCCAACAACTCAGAATATGGAGTCAGGCTTAACTCATTGACAATTGGGGAAGAAAAAATGCCCGAAGAGTTGACAAGACTCATAGATATGAACAGTGGAGGGGGAGAAACTCCCAATGGCATAAATCTGAAACCAAAAGTGATTCAGTGAATGTGGTAGTGGACCTCATCCCTTGGAAACACACCGACCTGATGGAGTGTTTCAACGTCTGGTCAGTCCCAGAAAGAGATCTCTGGAATGTCCCACTCAACGAAGCCTGGGTATGGAGAGAGTTCAAAGAGACAGAGCCTCCATGCCTTTCACTGCACCATATTTGTTTATTTGTTTACATGGAAGGGGAAAGCTTGCTATGGAGATGGAACCCTGAGCAATAGAACACGAATCTTAGAATGTCCATGAATTTTAGACTTTCTGACATTGTTGAAGAGTTTGAGTGGGAGAGACAGAAGAAGAGATGTAGAGTGTCAGAGTTAGTTACCATATAGCAGATAGCAGTGATGAGTTGGAATGTAACAGAATAAGACATCAGGAGTGTGTGGGAAGTGTCTTTTAAAGAGGTCTTATAACACTGCCTGCAGAGTTATTCCCCATAACCCTGGAATGAACAGGGTAGTGSCTGAGTGAGTACACACTTCCAGGTGTCATGTGCAGTATCTCCCAGATAGAGATAACAGATGAGAATGAAAGGAGTCTGGGATCATTCAGAGGCTGAATACTAATTTTAAGGAGTGCATCATATTTGGAACTCTATGCATTGGTCCCTTGCAGTTCACTGGAACTTACAGTAATATTTTTGTTTTGCCAAAAGCATAAGTTAGAGACACATCATGTGCCTCTTTATGAGAGAAGCCAATTGGCTGAAAATATTCTCATTTCGGAATGGGAAGGGTATATTTCATCCATAAAAAGCACCTTAATTTTGCCATGGTAGAGAGGTTTAGCATGAACTTCAGCACTAGAACAGAGAGACAAAACAACAGACAGGGAGACAGATAGAGAGGGAAAGAGAGAGAAATAGAAAGAGAGAGGGAGAGAGAGAAAGAGAGAGAGAGAGAGAGAGAGAGAGAGAGAGAGAGAGAGAGAGAGAGAGAGAGAGAGAGAGAGAGAGAGAATCAGAAGGAGACTTTGGCTTGTAGACTTCAAACACATTGCAAAGCAGGTGTAAATATAGACTCCCACCCAGGGTGTAGAGAAATATACATAGAGACACAGACAGTGAGAGACAGAGATACACAGAGACAGAGACAGCGACAGTGAGTCCTAGAGAGAGAGTTAGAGAATGAAATTAGAGACAGACAGACACAGAGACAGGCCAAGGCTTAGTGTAGGCTAGGATAAGTGCATATAATATCCAGATGTAGGCTCCCTTCATACTCATGGAGGATGCTGTCTCTGCCTAATGAACTCTGTCCTGCTGCTGACATCATCTCATACACCCAAGTATCTACAGTCAAATGATTTTTCAATCTAATCTAGGAAAAGGAATTTAAACCTTCCTGTAAGAAATTAACCATGGAAAACTCAACTTTTTTTTTTTACAGTAATGTGATTCCTTTCATTTTCATATTCCATTGATGTACTTCTTAGGGTAATAGACATTCCTCCACAAAAGAAGAATTAAACAGTTTTTCCTCGTTAACAGTAACCGCTATTTTCTCTTAAACATAAGTTATAATTCCAGTGGAGGTGGCTGAAGGAGGCTCGGTACATAACATCTCAGGGAGTCAGGCTTAACTCATTGACTATTGTGGAAGAAAAAAATTCCTGAAGAGATGAGACTACACAGGGTCCTAAGGAGTTTAGGGGGAGAAACTCCCAAAAGCATAAATCTGAAACCCAGAGGTGATTCAGAGAATGTGGTAGTAGGTCTCATCCTCGGGAAAGACACCCACCTAATGGCATTTCAACATTTGCTGAGTCCCAGAAAAAGATCTCTGAGATGTCCTGCTCAACCTAACCAAGAGAGTTCATAGAGAGAGAGCACACATGTCTTTTACAGCTCCAGAGTTGGTCATTTGTTTTCGTGGAAGGGGAAAGCTCACTATGGAGATGGAACAAAAAGGATTGGAACACAAATATTAGAATGTCCATGAACATTAGATTTTCTCACATTGTTGAAGAGGGTGAGGTGAGAGACAGAAGAAGAGATGAAGAGGGTAAGAGGAAGATACAAGATATCAGATATCAGAGAGGAATTGGAAGGTGACATAAGACATCAGGATTGGGTAGGAGGTCTTTAAAGGGGTCCTATAACCCTGCCTGCAGACTTACTACCCATGGAACCATGGACTGAAGTGAGTACTAGCTGAATGAGTGCACCCTTCCAGGTGACATGGGCAGTTAGCCTGATGCCAGCCCCTTTCATTCCCAATTTTAATGATTATGGAAATTTGGGGTCTTAGATTTGCAACTTAGGAAATAAGGATATCAATTTCTCAAGACTGCTTCTTTTTGATGTAGTGGAATTGACCATCTTTGGGGGGGATGAAAATAGTGGGGTACTACCACATCCTGGCTTACATGTTGATCCACAGATTACTAGATTGTGTGCTGCTTTCTGGGCATCCTAAGCCTCGGCAGCTCTCAGCAGTGTAGGAGATGAAGTTAACTTTAGTAAAAAAAACAATTTCTGACTTTCTGGTGTAGAAGGGAGTATGGTCTGATGAAGAAAGTTTTTCCCAGGGAAAGTTCTCAGAGGAGGATGAAATCAATGTGGAAACACTGATAGGCTGAACACTATTTATCTGGAGTGATTCTTTGAACCTTTTTGCATGGGTCCTATTCACCATGCTGGAATTTCAGGAATACTTTGTGGTTGCCAACAACATAAATTGGAGACACATCAGCTACCTTTTTTGATATAAGCAACTTGCATGAAAGCATTCACATTTTTTATACAGAATGGATTCTTTAGGACAATAAAACGCACTTTAGTTTTCCCATTTTACAGTGGTTTAGCAATCTCTTCTGTGCTCTGACAAATAGAGACAGACACAAAGGGAGAAAGACACATACATACATACAGACAAAAGGTTCACTTTTGAGGGGGAACATTCCTGAGCAAGTTCAGAGCTTTTGATATCCAACCAAGTTGAGTGATAGAGAATTATAGATGAAAATTCAGACATACAGACAAAGAGACACACAAACAAACCATGGCTTAGTGTAGGCTGGGATATTTGAATGCCAGGTCCAAGGGTGGAACCTCTCATACTCAAGAATGATGCTGTCTCTGCCGAAGAACTCTGTCTTGCTTCTGACATCATTTGTTGTACCCTAGTACCTGCAGTCCTTTGATCCTTCAATCTAATCTAAGAAATCGAATTTACACCTTACAGGAGGAAGCTAATCATGGAAAATTCACATTTTTTACAATAATGTGATTCCTTTCATTTTCTCATTCCATTGATGTACTTATTAGGGTTTTTCCCATTACTCCACAAAATGGCATTGAATGTTTTTTTTTTTTTTTCACGGTAACAATAACCACTCTATTCCCTTAAACATAAGATGTAATTACACTGGAGGTGGCTGAAGGAGGCTTGGTACCCAACATCTCAAAAGATGGAGGGAGCCTTAACTAATAGACAAATGTGGAAGAGAATATGCCCGAAGAGTTGACGACACAGGAGTCTGAAGAGTGGATGAAAGAAACTCTCAAAGGCATAAATCTGAAACCCACAGTTGATTCAGCAACTGCGGTGGTGGGCCTCATCCTTGGGAAATACACAAATCTGACGGGATGTTTCACCATTTGGTCAATGCCCAAAAAAAAATCTCTGCGATGTGCCACTCAACTGAGCTTGGATATGGAGAGCATTCCCAGAGAGAGAGCATCCATGGCTTTCTCAGCTCCAGAGTTGATTATTTGTTGAAGTAGAAGGGGATAGCTAGCTATGGAGACAGAATACTAAGCAATGGAACATGAATCTTCGAATGTCCATGAGCTTTATATTTTTTGACATGGTGAGTTGGGGAGACAGAAGAGATGAAGACAGTCAGAGGAAGATACCAGATAGCATTTAGCAGATAGAAGATTGGAATTGGATGGTGACAGAGAGAATAAGACATCAGGAGTGTATAGGGACCTAACTTGTAAAGTGTTCCTAAAACCCAGCCTGCAGAATTACTACCCCGTGAACCCTGGACTGAACTGAGTAGTGGCTGAGTGTGTGCATGCTTCCAAGTGTCATGGGAAGGAAATCCCAGACAGACATCCCAGATGAGCAGGAAAGGACACTGGGATTATTGAGAGGATGAATACTAATTATCAGGAGTGCCTCATTTTTGGAACTCTTGCATGGGTCCCATTCAGATCCCTGGAACTTACAGGAATATTTTGCATTACCAAAAACATAAATTGGAGACACATTATGTTCCTCTTAATGATACAAGCATCTTGGCTGAAAGATTTTTTTGGAATGTGAGGGCTATATTTTGTCCAATAAAAGAGCACCTTAATTTTGCCATTGTAGTGATGTTTAGCAAGCTCTTCAGTACTAGAACAGAGAGACCAAGAGAGAGAGAGAGAGAGAGAGAGAGAGAGAGAGAGAGAGATATGGAGTGAGATATAGAGATATATAGAGAGGAACACATGCAAATTGACAGATAAAAGCTCACTTTAGGCGGAGATCAGTCCAGAACAAGTACAGCCTCAGGTATTCACCCAGTGTGCAGAAGCAAAAACAGAGGACTAGAAAGAGAGATAGACAGAGACTTTGGCTTAGTGTAGCAGGCAATCACATTGCATAGCAGTTAGAATTATAGAATCCCACCCAGTGTGTAGACACATACACAGAGAGACACAGACAGTGAGGGACAGAGATACACAGAGACAGAGACAGAGACAGTGAGTGCTAAATAGAGAGTTAGAGAATGAAATGACAGACACACAGACAGTCCGAGGCTTAATGTTGGCTAGGATAAGTGCTTTATATATACAGAGTCCAGCTACCAACATATTCTTGGAGACAGCTGTCTTTGCCTGTTGAATTCATTCTTGCTGCTGATATCATTTCTTGTGCCAAAGTATCTGCAGTCAAAAGATCTTTCAATTGAAACTAAGAAATGAAATTTAAACCTTCCTGAAGAAGATAACCATGGAAACCTCACCTTTTTAAAAGTAATGTGATTCCTTCCATTCTCTTAGTCTGTTGATGTACTTCTTAGGATATTTGACATTGTTCCACAAAATGGCATTCAACAGTTTTTTCCACAGTAACAGTAGCATCTATATTCTCTTAAAATTAAGATGTAATTTCAATGGAGGAGGCTGAAGGAGGCTCTGTACCCAACATCTCAGTAGATGGAGTCAGCCTTAACTCTTCGCCTATTGTGGAATAAAAAAATGCCCGAATCTTTGGTAGGACCCAATGGTCTGAAAAGTCAAGGGAAAAAACTACTTATGTCCTAAATATGAAACCCACTTGTGATTCAGCAAAGTTGTGGTGGTTGTGCTCTTCCTTGGGAAACACACTGACCTCATGGGATATTTCACTGTTTGTTCAGTCCCAGAAAAAGATCTCTGTGATGTCCCACTCAACCGAGCCTTGTTATGGAGAGAGATCACAGAGTGAGAGCCTCTATGGCTTTCCCAGCTCCAGAGTTTATCATTGGTTTACATGGAAGCAGAAAGCTCACTATGGAGATGAAACCCTGAGTAATGGAACAGGATTCTTAGAATGTCCATGAACTTTATTTTTTCTGACATGGTTGGAGAGGCTCAGTAGGGGAGACAGGAGAAGATATGAAGAGGATCATAGAAACATAACAGATATAAGTTAGTAGAGAGGAATTGTATGGTGACAGAGAGAATAATAGATCAGGTGTGGAAAGGGATCTGTCTTATAAACAGTCCTATATCGCTGCCTGCAGACTTATTACACATGTAACCCTGGACTGAACAGAATACAGGCTGAGTGAGTGCAACATTCCAGGTGTCATGTGCAGGTTACCAGATGCCAGGACCTTCATTCCCACCAGAATTCTTTATGGAAATTCGGCGTCTTAGACTTGGCAACATTGGGTTTAAAGACCTCAAATTCTCAACAGCTTCTTTTTGATGAAAGGACATTGACCAACTTTGGGGGGCCTGAGAATAGTGGGGTATTAGCACATACTAGAGTACATGGTTACTCTACCGATTTCCAGAATGTGTGGCTCTGACTTGGGCAACCTAAGCCTCAGCAGATGTCAGCAATGTAGGAGATGATGTTAAGTTTATAGAAATAAATATTTCTTAAATCCTGGTGACAGAGGGTTGCATGGTCAAATGAGGGAGGGTTTTCCTAAGGAAGGTGTCAGATAAGGAGGAGAAGAATCTGGGACCATTGAGACGCTGAAGATTAATTATCTGGAATGAATCTTTGGACCTTTTTGCATGGGTCCCATTCAGGGCTTGGGAACTTACAGGAAAACTTTGGGTTTGCCAAAAACATAAATTTGGATACACTTCAAAAGCCATTTTTTGACACACGCAACTTGGCTGAAAGCATTCCCATATTTGAAAAAGAAGGGTATCTATATGACAAGAAAAAGCACCTTGATTTTGCAATTTTAGAGTGGTTTACCATTCTCTTCAATACTCTGACAGAGAGACAGGAACACACAAAGCAAGCGAGACACATACAGACACACAGACAAAAGGGTCATATTTGATAAAGAAGAGTCTTGAGCAAGCCAAGAGTTGCTTGTATTCATCCAGTTTGAAGAGCCAATCTCAGAAGGTGAGAGAGAGAGAGAGAGAGAGAGAGAGAGAGAGAGAGAGAGAGAGGAGGGCTCATTTAGATGTCAGTTCTATTGCAATTCAGGTAGAGTTATAGAGGGAGGCACACCAGGGTGTAGGGACATACACAGAGAGACAGTGACAGTGAGTGATAATTAGTGATGAAAATTCATACATACAGAGAGACACACAGACAAACCATGGATGTGTAGGCTGTGATATTTAAATGCCAGGGCCAAGGGTGGGTCCTCTCTTACTCAAGAATGATGCTGTCTCTGCCACATTAACTCTATCTTGATTCTGATATAATTTGTTGCAGCCAAGTACCTGTAATCCAATGATCCTTCAATCTAATCTAAGATATGGAATTTAAACCTTCCCGGAAGAAGCTACCATGCATAAGTCAAATTTCTTTCGGTAATGCGTGTGTTTTCATTTTCGTAATCCCTTAATGCACAACCTGGGGAATATGACCTTACTCTATAAAATCATTTGAACCGTTTTTTCAAGGTAACAGTAACTGGAAGGATGCCTTAATCATAAGATGCATTCCTCATTGGGCAGGATGAAGAAGGCTGGCACTCCCGATCTCCGAACTCAGAGTCAGCTTGAATTCATGGGCAAGGGCAGAACAAAATGCCTGAACATTCAAGACGACACAGAATACCAAACAAAAATTGGAGGGAAGTTACTGCCAAAGGCATAATGCTGAAAACACAAATGATTCAGCGAATGTCTTAGTGGACCTCATCCTTGGGATACACACCCACCTGAAGGGTGTCTCACAATTTGGTCAGCCCAAAAAAATGATCTCTGTGGATTCCCACACATCCAAGCAGGGGCAGGAAGAGACGTCACAAAGATAGAACCTCCCTGGCTTTCTCAGCAATAGACTTTGTCTTTTGTTTAATTTGAAGGGGAAAGTGGGATTTGGAAATTGACACTGAGAAATCAACAGCTACCTTAGAAATTCCATGAATGGAGGATTGCAGACAGGGAGTGAGAGGGTGTGTTGGTGAGACAGGGGAAGAGATGAAGTGGGTCAGAAATAGCAAACAGCAGATAGAAGATAGGAAGTGGAATGGGAGAGGGAGAGAGAGAAAGAGAGAGAGAGAGAGAGAGAGAGAGAGAGAGAGAGAGAGAGAGAGAGAATAGGAGAGCATAAGTGGGTTGGGATCTGTCTTTTAAGGGGGTCTTTTAACACTGTCTGCATACATAGTAATACTGAAAGGTGTACTGAACAGAGTACTGCCTGAGTGAGTGAAACATGCCAGGTGCCTTGGACAGGCCAGCCTGATGCTTGCACCTTTTATTCCTACTTTCCAATCCAAGTTTCTTAAGTCCAATTATTTATCAATCCAATCTAAGAAATGGAATTGAAACATTCCTGGAAGATAATAACCATGGAAAACTCACTCTTTTTAAGTAATGTGATTCTTTTCTTTTTCTCATTCCATTGATGTACTTCTTAGTGTATTTGGCATTCCTACACATAAAAGGCATTAAACGGTTTTTCCAAAGTAACAGTAACTGTTGGATTCCCTTAAAGATAATATGTAATTCCACTTGATGTGGCTGAATGAGGATCAGTACCCAACATCTCAGAATGTGGAGTCAGGCTTAACTCATCGAAAATTGTGGAACAAAAAATGCTGGAAGAGTTGATACTACATGGGGGTCTGAACAGTGTAAGGGGCCAAACTCCCAAAGGCATAAATCTGAAACTCCCATGTGATTCAGCAACTGTGGTGGTGGGCCTCATCCTTGGGAAACACAGCTATCTGGTGTGGTGTTTCACCGTTGGTCAATCCCCAAAAATGATCTCTGCAATGTGCCGCTCAACTGAACCATGTACGAAAAGAGTTTACAGAGAGAGAGAGAGAGAGAGAGAGAGAGAGAGTGCCTCCAAGGCTTTCACAGCTCCAGAGTTGGTCATTGATTTAAGTGGAAGGGGAAAGTTTTCTAGGGAGACGGAATCCTGAGCATTGGAACACGATTCTTAGAATTTCCATGAACTTTAGATTTTCAGATATGTTTGGAGAGGGTGAGTAAGTGAGACAGTAGAAGAGATGAAGAGGGTCAGAGGAAGAAACCAGATAGCAGTTAGCAGATAGCAGATTGGAATTGTAAGGGGACAGAGCGAATAAGACATCAGGGTTTTGTATGTTACAGAGGTACTTTAACCCTGCCTGCAGATTTATTACCCATGGGACCCTGGACTGAACAAGTAGTGGCTGAATGACTGTATGCTTCCAGGTGTCATGGGCAGGATCTCCAATATAGAGGTCCCAGATGATCAGGAAATGACTCTGGGATCATTGAGAGCCTGAAAACTAATTATCAGGAGTTCATCATTTTTGGAACTATTTGTATGGGTCCCATTTAGCTGGAACTTTGAGGAAGATTTTTGTTTACCAAATACATAAATTGGAGACACATCAGGTGCCTCTTTATGATAAAAGCTACTTGGCTGAAAGCATTCTCATTTTGGAATGGGAAGGGTATATTTCCTCCAAAAAAAGCACCTTAATTTTGCCATTGTAGAGAGGTTTAGCATGCTCTTCAGTACTAGAACAGAGAGACAGAAAAACACACAGAGAGAGAGAGAGAGAGAGAGATACAATGGGCAGATAAAAGCTAAGTATACATGGAGACCAGTCAGAACAAGTATAGCTCCTTGTATACTCCAGCGTGCAGATGTAAATCTAGATTACCAGACAGAGAGGGAGACAGACAGACAGACAGACAGACAGACACACACACACACACACACACACATACACACACACAGAGAGAGAGAGTTTGGCTTATTGTAGCCAGCAAAAACATTGCAAAGCAGGTAGAATTATAGACTACAACCCACGGTGTAGAGACATATGCATAGAGACACAGTGAGAGACAGAGATACACAGAGGCAGAGACAGAGACAGTGAGTGATACAGAGAGTTTGATTATGAAATAAGAGACAGACAGACACAGAGACAGTCCAAGGCTTAGTGTATGCTAGTATAAAAGCATATCACATCCAGAGGAAGGCTATCAACATACAGAGGATGCTGTCTCTGCCTAATGAACTCTGTCCTACTACAGACATCATCTCATCCACCCAGGTATCTGCAGTACAATGATTTTTCAATCTAATCAAAGTAATGGAATTTAAACTCTCCTGGAAGAAATTAACCATGAAAACTCACCTTTTTTAGTTTAATGTGATTCCTTTCATTTTCTTATTCTATTGATGTCCTTCTTAGGGTATTTGACATTCCTCCACAAAAAGAGCATTAACAGGTTTTTCCAGGTAACATTAACCACTAAATTCCCTTAAACATGCGATGTAATTCCTATGGAGGTGGCTGAAGGAGGCTCGGTACCCAACATCTCAGAATACGGAGGCAGGTTTAACTCATTGACAATTGTGGAACAAAAAGTACCCGAAGAGTTGAGATGACACAGGGGTCCTAACTGTGGTTGGGGGAAAAATCCCTAAAACCTAAATCTGACACACACAGGTGATTCATCGATTGTGGTGGTGGACCTTATCCTTTGGAAACTCACCAATCTGATGGGGTGTTTCAACATTTGGTTAGTCCCAGAACAAGATCTCTGCTATGGCCCGCTCAACAGATACTGGGTATGGAGAGATTTCACAGACAGAGACTCCATGTCTTTCACATCTCCAGAATTTGTTCTTTGTTCACATGGAATGGGAAAGCTCGCTACAGAGACAGAACCCTGAGCAATGGAAGAAGAAACTTTGTATGTCCATGAACTTTTGATTTTCTGACATTGTTGAAGATGTTGAGTACAGGAGACAGAAGAAGAGATGAAGAAGGTCAGAGGAAGACACCAGATAGCAGAGAGGAATTGGAAGGTGACAGAGAAGAAGACATCAGGAGTGTGTAGGGAAACTTTCTTTTAAAGGTGTCCAATAACCATGCCTGCAGAATTAGTACCTAT
The DNA here is from genome assembly GCF_003668045.3 of Cricetulus griseus. NCBI lineage: Eukaryota > Metazoa > Chordata > Mammalia > Rodentia > Cricetidae > Cricetulus > Cricetulus griseus. The sequence continues at coordinate 178,890 of NW_023277042.1, forward strand.
GTAAACCCTGGACTTAACAGAGTAGTTGCAGACTGAGTGCACGCTTCCAGGTGTCATGGGCAGAATCTTTCTAGAGATGACCAGGAAAGAACTCTCGTATAATTGACAGGCTGAATACTAATTATCAGTAGTGCATCATTTTTGGAATTCATTGCATGGGTCCCAGTTAGCTCACTGAGACATATAGTAATATTTTGGGTTAACCAAAAACATCTATTGGAGACACATCAGGTACGTCTTTATGATAGAAGCTCCTTGGCTGAAAGCATTCTCATTTTTTATTGTGAAGGGCATATTTCGTCCAATAAAAAGCATCTTAATTTCCCATTGTTGACAGGTTTAGCATGCTCTTTAATACTATAACAGAGAGACAGAAAGAGAGAATGAGTGACACACAGAGAGAGAGAGGGTTAGAGACAGGGACACATACATATTGACAGATAAAAGCTGGAGACTGTGGAGACAAGTCCAGAACAAGTATAGCTCCAGGTATTGACACAGCATGCAGAGGGAAAAACAGCGGATCAGACAGAGATGGAGACAGACAGAGAGAGAGAGAAAAAACAGACAGACAGACAGAGAGAGAGAGAGAGTGAGAGAGACTTTGGCTTAGTGTAGCTGGCAAAAACATTGCAAATCAGGTAGAATTTTAGACTCTCACCCAGGGTGTAGAGTAATATAAATCGAGACACAGACAGTGAAAGACAGAGATACACAAACAGAGAGCGTGAGTGATATAGAGAGTTAGAGAATGAAATGTGAGACAGACAGACACAGAGACAGGACAATGCTTAGTGTAGGCCAGGATAAGTACATATCACATCCAGAGGCAGGCTCCCAACATACTCATAGGGGATGCTGTCTCTGCCTAATGAACTCTTTTCTACTACTGACATCATTGCATGCACCCAAGTATCTGCAGTCCAATGATTTTTCAATATAATCTAAGAAGTATAATTTAAACATTCCTCGAAGAAATTAACCATGGAAAACTCACTTTTTTTTTACATTAATTTGATTCCTTTCATTTTCTTATTCCATTGATTGACTTCTTAGTGTATTTGACATTCCTCCACAAAAAGGCATGAAACAGTTTTTATACAGTAACACTAACCTCTATATTCCCATTAACATATGATGTAATTCCAATGGAGGTGGCTGAAGGAGGCTAGGTTCCCAACATCTCAAAAGATGGAGTCAGCATTAACTCATCACCAAATGTGGAACAGAAACTGCCAGAAGAGTTCAGATAACATAGGGGTCTGAAGAGTGGAGGGAAGAAACTCACCAAGGCATAAATTTGAAACCAATAGGTGATTCAGCAAATGTGGTGGTGGACCTCATTCTTGGGAAGCACACCAATCTGATGGTCAATTGGTCATTACTAAAAATATTTCTCTGGGATGTTATGCTCATCAAAACCTGGGTATGGAGAGAGCTCACAGAAGGGGATCCTCCATGGCTTTCACATCTCCAGAGTTTTTCATTTGTTTAAGTGGAAGGGGAAAACTCCCTATGGAGACAGAATCCTTAGCAAAGGAACACGAATATTATAATGTCCACGAACTATAGACTTTCTGACATGTTTTGAGTCGGTGAGTTCAGGAGACAGGGCAGGAGATGAAGAGGTTCCTAGGAAGATACCAGATAGCAGATAGCAGATAGCAGATAGCAGATTGTAAATGGAAGGTGACAGAGAGAATAAAACATCAGGAGTCGGTAGTTATCTGTCTTTTAAAGGGATCCTATAACCCTGCCTGCAGACTTAGTACCCATGGAACCCTGGACTGAACAAAGTAGTAGCTGAGTGAGTGCATGCTTCTAGGTGTCATGAACAGGATCTCCCAGAGAGTGATCCCAGATGAGCAGGAAAGGACTTTGGGATCATTGAGAAGCTTAATACTAATTATCAGGAGTGCATCATTTTGGGGACTATTTGTTTGGGTACCATTCAGCTCCCTGGAACTTACAGGAATATTATGGGGTTACCAAAAACATCAATTGGAGACACATTATGTGCTTTTTATGAT
>NW_023277042.1:181446-208102 GCF_003668045.3 Cricetulus griseus
CTGGCAAGCATATTGCAAAGCAGGTACAATTATATACACCCTCCCAGGGAGTAGAGACACATACATAGAGACACAGACAGTGAGAGACAGAGATACACAGAAATAGAGACTGAGACTGTGAGTGATAGAGAGTTAGAGAATGAAATTAGATAATGTCAGACACAGTGGCAGTCCAAGGGTTAGCATAGGCTAGGATAAGTGCATATAACATCCAGAAGCAGGCTCCCCAGATATGCATAATTGATGCTGTCTCTGCCTAATGTACTCTGTTCTGCTGCTGACATCATCTAATGCACCCAAGTATCTGCAGTCCAGTGACATTTCAATCTAATCTAAGAAATGGAATTTAAATCTTCTGGAAGAAATCAACCATGGAAACTCATCTTTTTTAAAGTAATGTGATTCCTTTCATTTTCTTATTCCATTGATGTACTTATTAGGGTATTTGACATTCCTCCACAAAAAAGGCATTAAAGGTTTTTTCCACTGTAACAGTCATCGCTAGTTTCCCTTAAATATAAGATGTAATTCCAATGGAGGTGCCTGAAGGAGACTGAGTGCTCAACATCTCATAATATGGAGTCAGGCTTAATTCATCAACAAATGTGGAGCAAAAATAAATGCCCAAAGAGTTGGGACAACACAGTTGTCCGTACAGTCGACATGGAGAAACCCCAAAAGACATAAATCTGACCCACAGGTGATTCATCTAATGTGGTGGTGAACCTCATAATCGGGAAACACATTTACCTTAGGGGTGTTTCAAAATATTAGTGTCCCAGAAAAATATGTCTGTGATATCCTGCTCAACAGAACCTGGGTATGGGGAGAGTTCACAGAGAGGGAGTGTGTTTTTCACATTTTCAGAGTTAGTCATTTGCTTACAAAGAAGTGGAAAACTCGCTATAGAGAAGAAACCCTGAGCAATGGAACACATATCTTAGAATGTACATGAACTTTAGATTTTCTGACATTGTTGAAGATGGTGATTGTGGAAGACTGAAGAAGAGATGAAGAGGGTCAGAGGAAGATACCAGATAGCAGAATAGCAGAGAAGAATTGGAAGGTGACAGAGAAAAAGACATCAGGAATATGTTAAGATCCGTTTTTTAAAGGGGTCCTATAACCCTGCCTGCAGACTTGGTACCCAAGGAACCATGGACTGAGCAGAATACTTGCAGAGTGAGTGCCTTCCAGGTTAGATGGGCAGTTGGCCTGATGCCAGTAACTTTCATTCCCAACTATACTGATTATAGAAATTTGGAGTCTTAGATTTGCAACTTAGGGAATAAGGATGTCAAGTTCTCAAGACTGCTTCTTTTTGATGAAGTGGCATTGATCATCATGTGAAGGGTTTGAGAATTTTGGTGTACTAATAGATCCTGAATATCCTGGTTGCTCCATGGATTCCAGATTGTGTGACACTGACTGGGGCATCCTAATCCTTGGCAGCTGCCAGCAGTGTAGGATATGAAGCTAAGTTTAGAACAAAATTATTTCTGAACTTCTGGTGTCAGAGGGGAGTATGGTTATATGAGAGATGGATTTTCCAGGGTAAGTTCTCAGAGGAGGAGGAAAGACATCTGGAAACACTGAGATGCTGAACAATATTTATCTGAAGTGAACCTTTGGACCTTTTTACATGGGTACCATTCAGTTCCCTGGAACTTACAGAAATACTTTGTGTTTGCCACAAACATAAATTGGAGACACATCAGTGGCCTTTTTTGATAGAAGCAACTTGGCTGAAAGCATTCACATTTTGGATAGAGAAGGGTATCTTTAGGACAATTAAAAAGGTCTTTAGTTTTGCCATTTAAGAGTGGTTTAGAAAATCTCTTTTGTACTCTGACACAGAGAGAGACAGACACACAGTGAGAAAGACACATACATACATACAGACAAAATGTTCATTTTTGTTAGAGATCATTCCTGAGCAAGTCTAGAGCTGCTGATATTCACCCAAATTGCAGAGGCAAAGACAGAAGGCCAGGGAGTGACAGAATGAGCCAGAGAGAGAGAGACAGAGACAGAGACAGAGACAGAGAGAGACTGAGAGAGAGGCTCACTGTAGCAGGCAGGTCCAGTGCAAAGTAGGTAGAGTTGTAGAGGCCCACCATGGTGAAGAGACATATACAGAGACCAAGACATTGAGAGAAAGAGATACACAGAGACAGAGACAATGAGTGATAGAGAGCTAGGGACTGAAAACTCAGACAAGCAGACAGTCAGACACACAGACATACCATGGATTAGTTTAGGCTGAGATAGGTAAATATGAGGTCCAGTGCTGGCTCATACTCATGAGCTGCTGGAATACCGATGGAAGTATTCTGTCTCTGACTAATGAACTCTGTCCTACTGCTGATATCATTTCCTGCATCCAATGATCCTTCAATCTATTCTAAGAAATGGAATTTAAATCATCCAGGTAAAAGCTAACCATGGAAAACTCTACTTTTTTACAGTAATATGATATTTTTCATTGTCTTAGTTCATTGATGTACTTCCTAGGGTGTTTGACATTACAACATAAAAAAGAATATTGAATCGTTTTTCCATGGTAACAGTATCCATTAGATTCCCTTAAGATATAATTCCAATGAGGTGGCTGAAGGAGGCTTGGTACCCAACATCTCAAAAGATGGAGTCATGCCTTAGCCCATCGACAAATGTGGAACAGAAAATGCCCAAAGAGTTGAGATGACACAGGGGTACAAAAAGTGGAGGGAAGAATCTCCCAAAGCATTAACCTGAAACTAACAGGTGATTCAGCAAATGTCTTGGTGGGCCTCATCCTTGAGAAACACACTGATATGATGGTGTATTTCTTCATTTGGTCAGTCCCAGAAAAATATCTTGGCGATGGGCCACTCAACCGAGCCTGGGTAAAGAGAGAGTTCAAGGAGAAAGCCTCCATGGCATTCACAGCTCCAGAGATGCTCATTTGTTTAAGTGGAAGGGGAAAGCTCGCTATGGAGATGGAATCTTGAGCAATGGAAAACGAATTTTAGAATGTCTATGAACTTTAGATTTTCTGACATGATTGGAGGGGTTGAGTGGGGGATACAGGAGAAGAGATGAAGAGGGTCGTAGGACGATACTAGCTAGAAGAGCGCAGATAGGAATTGCCAGGTGACAGAGAGAATAAGACATCAGAGTGGATAGGGATCTGTCTTTTAAAGAGTTCCTATAACTCTGCCTGCAGACTGAGTACCCATGAAATCCTAGACTGACCAAAGTAATTGTTGAGGGAGTGCATGCTTCCAAGTGTCATGGGGAGGATCTCTCAGAGAGAGAAATATCAGATGAGAAGGAAAGGACTCTAGGATCATTGAGAGGCTGAATACTAATTATCCAGAGTGCATAATTTTTGGAACTCTGAGCATGGGTCCCTTTGAGCTCCCTGGAAATTACAGGAATATTTTGGGTATATCAAAAACATAAATTGGAGACACATCAGGTGCCTCTTTATGATAGAATTGACATGGTTGAAAGGATTCTCATTTTAAATGGGAAGGGAATATTTTCTCCAATTAAAAGCATCTTAATTTTGACATTGTAGAGAATTTTAGCACGCACTTCAGCACTAGAACAGAGTAACATAGAGAAAGAGAGAAAGAGAGAGAGAGATGGGGGTCACAAAAAAACGGAAAGATAAATGCTCAGGTTAGGTAGAGAGGAGTCCAGGACAAGTATAGAACCAGTTATTCACCCATGGTGCAGATGTAAAAAGAGAGGACCATACAGAGAGGAAGGCAGACAATGAGAGAGAGAGAGAGAGAGAGAGAGAGAGAGAGATAGGAAGAGAGAATGAGAGAGAAAAAGAGAAAGACTTTGGCTTAGTGTAGTTGGATAAAACATTGCAAAGCAGTTAGAATTATAGATTCCCACCCAGAGTATAGGGACATATACATAGAGACAGAGACAGTGAGAGACAGAGTTCAACAGAGACAGATACAGTGAATGATAGAGAGATTTAGAATGAAATGAGAGACAGATTGACACAGAGACAGGCCAATCCTTAGTGTAGGCTAGGACAAGTGCATATCACATGCAGAGGCAGGCTTCCAACATAATCATGGAGGATGCTGTCTCTGCATAATATACTCTTTCCTGCTGCTGACATCATCTCATGCACTCAAGTATGGGCAGTCCAAGATTTTTCAATCTAAGAAACCGAATGTAAACATTCCTGGAAGAAATTAATCTTGGAAAAATCACCTTTTTTTCAATAATGTGATTCCTTTCATTTTCCTATTCCATTGATGTACTTCTTAGTGTATTTGAAATTCCTCCACATAAAAAGGCATTAAACAATTTTTCCACTGTAACAGTAACCGGTAGATTCCATTAAACATAATATGTAATTCGAATGGGGGTGGCTGAAGGTGGCTCGGTACCCAACAGCTCACAATACAGAGTCATGCATAACTCATTGAAAATCATGGTAAAAATTATGCCCAATGTGTTGAGATGACACAGGGTTCTGAACATTGGAGAGGTAGAAACTCCCAAAGGCATAAATCTAAAACCCACAGGTGATTCAGCGAATGTGCTGGTGGACCTAATCATTGGGAAACACACCTATCTGATGTGTTGTTTCAATGTTGGTTCAGTCCCAGAAAAAGATCTCTACAATGTCCCACTCAACTGAGCCTGGGTATGGAGAGAGTTCACAGAGACAGCATCCATTCCCTTCACAGCTACAGAGTTCGTCCTTTGTTTACATGGAAGAGGAAAGATTGCTATGGAGATGGAACACTGAGCAACATAACATGAATCTTAGAATGTACATGAACTTAAGATTTTCTGACATTGTTGAAGAGAGAGATTGTTGGAGACAGAAGAAGAGACGAAGAAGGTCAGAGGAAGATATCAGATAGAAGATAGCAAAGATGAATTGGAAGGTGGACTGAGAATAAGACATCAGAAGTGGGTAGAGATCTGTCTTTTAAGAGTCCTATAACCCTGCTTTCAGATTAGTAACAATGGAACCCTGGACTAAACAGAATACGATCTGAGTGAGTGCACCCTTCCAGGTGACATGGGCAGTTACCGCATGCAAGAACCTTGAATTCCCAACTTCACTGATTTTTGAAATTTGAGACCATAGATTTGCAACATAGGGAATAAGGATGTCAATTTCTCAAGACTGAATCTTTTAAAAGAAGACCATCTTTGGGGGATTTGAGAATATGAGGTATTACCACATCCTGGATTGCCTGGTTGCTCCATGTATTTCCAGATTGTGTGACACTCTCTGGTGCATCCTAAGCCTTGGCAGCTGTCAGCGGTGTAGGAGGTGATGTTAAGTTTAGAAAAAAAGCATTTCTGAAATTTTGGGGTCAGAGAAGAGTACAGTCAGAAGAGCAAAAGTTTTCCCAGGGAATATTCTCAGTGGAGAAGGAAAGAAACCTAGAAACACTGAGACTTTGAACACTATTTATGTGGAGTAAATCTTCGGTCCTTTTTGAATGGGTCCCATCCAGATCACTGGAACTTATAGAAATACTTTGTGTTTGCCTAAAACATAAATTGGAGACCTATATGCTGTTTTTGATAGAAGCAACTTGTCTGAAAACAATCACATTTTGCATAGAGAAGGATATCTTTAGGACAATAAAAATAAAACACTTAATTTTGCCATTTCAGAGTGGTGTAGCAATCTCTTCTGTACTCTGACAGACAGCGAGAAAGACACATACATACAGATAGACAAGTTTCAGTTTTGGTGGAGAACCCTCCTGATCAAGTCCAGAGCTGCTGATTTTCACCCATATTGCAGAGGCAAAGACAGAAGGCCAGAGAGTGACAGATCGAGAGATAGGGAGAGAGAGAAAGAGACAGAGACAGAGAGAGAGAGAGAGAGAGAGAGAGAGAAAGAGAGAGAGAGTGGCTCAGTGTAGCTGGCAGGAGCAGTGCAAAGTAGGTAGAGTTGTAGAGGTCCACCAGATTCAAGAGCCATATACAGAGGCAGAGACCGTGTGAGACAGAGATACACAGAGACTTTAGTGATATAGAGGTAGAGACTATAATGTCAGACAAGCAGACAGACAGTCAAACAGACACACAGACATAAAAAAGGCTTAGTGTAGGCTGAGATAAGTGAATACCAGGTCCAGTGCTGGTTCCCAACATAATTATTGATGATGCTGTCTCTGCCTAATGAACTCTGGGCTGCTGCTGAAATCATTTCTTTCACCCAATTACCTGTAGTCTAATGATCCTTCACTCTAATCTATGAAATGGAATTTAAACATTCCTGGAAAAGGTTAACAATGGAAAACTCACCTTTTTTACAGTAATATAATATGTTTCATTTTCTTAGTGCATTGATGTACATCTTAGGGTGTTTGGCATTTTCCACCAAAAGGCATTGAATGGTTTTTCCACAGTAACATTAACCACTATATTACCTTAAACATAACATGTAATTCCAATGAAGGAGGCTGAATTAGGCTTGTTACATAACATCTCAAAAGATGGAGTCAGCCTTAACTCATCAACAAATGTGGAACAGAAAATACCTGAACAGTTGAGACAACACAGGGGTCCAAAGAGTGGAGGGAAGAAACTCCTAAAGGCATAAATCTGAAACCCACAAGTGATTCTGCAAATGTGTTGGTATGCCTCATTCTTTGGAAACACAGTTATCTGATGACTTATTTCACAATTGGTCAATCCCAAAATGGTCTCTGGGATATGCCACGAAAACGAGCCTGGGTATGGAGTGACTTCACAGAGAGAGTGCCCAAATGTTTTCCACAGTTCCAGAGCTGGTCATTTGTTAAAATGGAATTGGAATTTTCACTATGGTGACAGAACCCTGAGCAATGGAATATGAAGAGGGTCAGAGAAAGGTACCAGATAGCACTTAGCAGATAGCAGATTGGAATTGGAATGTGACAGAGTGAATAAGACATCAGGAGTGTTTATGGATCTGTCTTATAAAGGGGTCCTATAACCTGGCCTGTAGACATACTACCCATGTAACCCTGGACTGAATATTGTAGTGGCAGAGTGAGTGCATGCTTCCAGGTGTCATGGGCAGGATCTCCCAGAGAGAGAACCCAGATGATTAGGAAAGGACTCTGGGATCATTGAGAGGCTGAATACTTATTATCCCAAGGGCATCATTATTGAAACTCATTGCAATGGTATCATTCAGCACCCTGGAACTTACAGGAATAATTTGGGTTTACCAAAAACATAAATTGGAGACACATCGGTTGCCTCTTTATGACAGAAGCAACTTGGCTGAAAGCATTCTCATTTTGGAATCAGAAGGGTATATTTCGTCCAATAAAAAAGCACTTTAATTTTACCATTGTAGAGAGCTTTAGCATGCTCTTCAGTACTAGAACAGAGAGACAGAGATATGGAGTAGGAGAGAGAGACAGACAGACAGAGGGGGGGCAAACAAATGGAGACATAAAGCTCAGTTTAGTTGGAGACCAGTTCAGAACAAGTACAGCTCCTTGTATTCACACAGGATGCAGAGGTAAAAAAGATGACCAGACAGAGAGGTTGACAGATGGAGAGAGAGAGAGAGAGAGAGAGAGAGAGAGAGAGAGAGAGACAGAGACAGACAGACAGACAGACAGACAGACAAAGAGAAAGATTGAGAGAGGGAAATATAAGAGGCTTTGGATTAGTCTAACCTGCAAACAAATTGCAAAGCCGGTAGAATTATAGACTCCCACCCAGGGTTTAGAGACATATACAAAGAGACACAGACAGTGAGGGACAGAGATACACAGACACAGAGACTGTGAGTGATAGAGAGAATGAAATGAGAGACAGCCAGACACAGAGAAAGGCCAAGGCTTAGTGTAGGCTAGGATAAGTGCATATTACATACATAGGCAGACTCCCAACATATTCATGGAGGAAGCTGTCACTGTCTAATGACCTCTGTAATGCTGCTGACATCACATGCACCCAAGTTTCTGCCAACCAATGCATTGTCAATCTCGTCTAAGAAATGGAATTTAAACCTTCCTGGAAGACATTAACCATGGAAAACTCACCTTTTTACAACAAAGTGATTGCTTTCATTGTGGAACAAAAATAGCCCGATGAGTTGAGACGACAGGGGTTCCGACATTGGAGGGGGAGAAACTCCCAAAGGCATAAAATGAAACACACAGGTGACTCAGCTAATGTGGTGGTGGACCTCATTCTGGGGAAACAAACCAAAGTGATGGGGTGTTTCTACATTTGGGCAGTCCCAGAAAAAGATCTCTGTGATGTCCTGCTCAACTGAGCATGGGTATAGAGAGAGTTCACAGAGAGATAGCCTCCATTTCTTTCACAGCTCCAGAGTAGGTCATTTGTTTTCATGGGATGGGAAATATCAATATGGAGACTGAAACCTGAGCAATGGAACACCAATCATAGAATGTCCATGAACTTTAGATTTTCTGACATTGTTGGAGAGGGTTAGTGGTGATAAAGAAGGAGAGATGAAGAGAGTCAGATGAAGATACCAGTAGTAGATAGTAGAGAGGAACTGGAAGGTGACAGATAATGAGACATCAGAAGTGAATAGGGTTCTGTCTTTTAAAGGGGGTCCTCTAACACTGAGTGCTGACATAGTTACTCATGGAACCTTGGACTGAACAGAGTAGTGGCTGAGTGAGTGCACACTTCCAGGAGTCATGGGCAGGGTCTCCCAGAGGAGCAGGCGAAGACTCTGTGTCTTTGAGAGGCTGAATGCTAATAATCAGGAGGGCATCATTTTTGGAACTCTTTGTATGGGTATCATTCAAATCCGTGAAACTTAGAGAAATAGTTTGCATTAAAAAAACATAAATTGGAGGCACATCAGTTGCCTCTTTACGATAGAAATGACTTGGCTGAAAGAATTCTCATTTTGGAATCGGAAGGATATATTTCGTCCAATAAAAAAGCACCCTAATTTTGCTATTGTGGTGATGTTTAGAATGGTCTTCAATACTAGAATAGAGAGACAGAAAGACAGAGAGGAGAGAGAGAGAGAGAGAGAGAGAGAGAGAGAGAGAGAGAGATAGATAGATAGATAGATAGATAGGAGGAACTTTGTCTTAGTGCAACCACAAACACATTGTAAAGCAGGTAGAATTATAGACTCCCACCCAAGGTGTAGAGACATGTACATAGAGAAACAGTCAGTCAGAGACAGAGATACACAGAGACAAGACAGAGACAGTGAATGATAGTGAGTGTTAGAATGAAATAAGAGACAGACAAACTAAGTGTAGACTAGGATAAGTGAATATCACATCCAGAGGTAGGCACCCAACATACTCATAGAGGATGCTATATCTGTGCAATGAAATATGGCCTGCTGTTGACATCATCTCATGCACCAAATTATGTGCAGTACATTGATTTTTAAATCTAATCTGAGAAATAGAATTTAAGCCTTCCTGGAAGAAATTAACCATGAAAACTCATCTTTTTTTACCGTAACATGATTCCTTTCATTTTCTTATTCCATTGATATACTTCTTAGGGTATTTGAAATTCCTCCACAAAAAAGGCATGAAATGGAGTTTTGCAAGGTGACAATAAAGGTTACATTCCCTTAAACATAAGATGTAATTCCAATGGAGGTGGCTGAAGTAATCTCGGTACCCAACTTCTCAGAATACAGAGTCAGGCTTAACTCATCTAAAATTGTGGAACAAAAAAATCCCCTAAGAATTTAGACGACCTCGGGGTATGAAAAGTGGTGCGGGGGAAATTCCCAAAGGCGTAAATCTGAAACCCACAGGTGATTCTGCACATGTGGAGGTGGAACTCATCCTTGGGAAACACAACGACCTGAGGGGTGTTTCAATGTTTGGTCAGTCCCAGAAAATGATCTCTGTGAAGTTTGATGCAAACAAGTCTGGGTATGGAGAGAGTTCACATAGGGAGAGCGTCCATGGCTTTCACAGCTATAGAGTTGGTTATTTGTTTATGTGGAATGGGAAAGCTTGCTATGGAGATGGAACCCTGAGCAATGGAACACGAATCTTAGAATGTCCATGAACTTTAGATTTTCTGAGATTGTAGAAGATGGTGAGTAGGGGAGACAGAAGAAGAGATGAAGATGGTCAGAGGAAGAAAAAGATAGCAGATAGCAGAGAGAAATTAAGGTGACAGAGAATAAGACATCAGGAGTGGGTAGGGATCTGTTGTTTAAAGGGGTCCTAAACCCCACCTGCAGACTTACTACTCATGGAAACCTGGATGGGGCAGAGAACTGGCTGAGTGACGGCACCCTTCCAGGTGCCAGGGGCAGTTAGCCGATGCCAGGATCATTCCTTCCCAACATCACTAATTATGAATTTTGGGGTCTTAGATTTGCAACTTAGGGAAAAGTATTTGACGTTCTCCAGACTGCTTCTTTTCGATGAAGTGGCAATGAATATCCTTGGCGTGGTTTGAGAAGAGTGGGGTACTACCACATCCTTGATTACCTGGTTGATCCACGGATTTCTAGACTGTGTGACACTCTGGGACATCCAAAGCCTTGGCAGATGTCAGGAGTGTATCAGAGGGAGGTTAGATTAGAAGTAAAATATTTCTGAGTCTGATGTTAGAGGGGAATAAGGTAAGATGAGGGAGGGTTTTACCAAGGAACATTCTCAGAGGAGGAGGGAAGCCATCTGGAAACACTGAGAGGCTGAACACTATTTATCTGGAGTGAATGTTTGGACCTTTTTGCTTGGGTCCAATTCATCTCCCTGGAATTTACAGGAATGCTTTGTGTTGAAAAATGTAAATTGGAGACACATCAGCTGCCTTTTTTTGGTAGAAGCGTTCACATTTTGGATAGAGAAGGGTATCTTTAGGACAATAAAAAAGCACTTTAGTTTTGCCATTTTAATGTGGTTTAGCAATATCTTCTGTACCCTGGCAGAGAGAGAGACAGACACACAGCAAGAAAGACACAGACAGACAGACAGATAAAAGTTACAATTTAGGCGGAGATCATTCTTGAGCAAGTCCAGAGTGGCTGAAATTCACCCAAGTTGCAGAGGTAAATACAGAAAGCCAGAGAGAGACACAGAGAGAGAGTAGAGAGAGAGGAGAGGCTCAGTGTAGCAGTCAGGTGCATTGTAAAGTAGGTAAATTTGGAGAAACCCACCAGGGTGTAGAGATGTATACAGAGAGACAGAGAGAATGAAAGACAGAGATACACAGGGACAGAGACAATGAGTTATTGAGAGGTAGGGACTGAGATGGCAGATACACAGACATACCAAGAGATAGTGTAACCTGAGATAAATGAATACAAATTCCAGTGCTGGCTTCCAACATACTCATGGATGATGCTGTCTCTCCCTAATGAACTCTGGGGTGCTGTTGACATTATTTCTTGCACCCAATATCTACAGTCAAATGTTCCTTCAATCTAATCTAAGAAATGGAATTTAAACCTTCCTGTAAGAAGATAACCATGGAAAATTCACCTTTTTAGAGTAACATGATATCTTTCATTTTCTTAGTTCCTTGATGTACTTCTTAGGGTGTTTGACATTGCTCCACAAAAAGGCATTGAACGGTTTTTCCACAGTAACAGTAACTGCTATATTCCCTTAAACATAAGATGTAATTCCAATGCAGGTGGCTGAAGGAGGCTTGGTACCCAATATCTCAAAAATGGAGTCAGCCTCAATTCATTGACAAATGTTTGACAGAAAATGACGGACGTGTTGAGATGACACAGTGGTCCAAAGAGTGGAGGAAAGAAACTCCCAAAGGAATAAATAAATCTGAAAACCACACATGATTCAGCAAATGTGGTGGTAGGCCTCATCCTTTGCAAACCCACTGATCTGATGGGGTATTTCTCCATTTATTCAATCCCAAAAAAGGTCTCTGTGGTGTCATGCTCAACAGATCACAGGTATGGAGGGAGGTCAGAGAGAGAGAGAACCTCCATGAATTTCACAACTCCAGAGATGGTCATTTGTTCAAGTTGAAGGGGGAAAGCTTGCTATGGAGAGGGAATACTGAGCAATGAAACACGAATTTTTGAATATCCATGAGCTTTTATTTTCTGACTTGGTTGGATTGGTGAGTGATGAAGACAGAAGATGTGAAGAGGGTCAGAAGAAGATACCAGATAGCAGTTAACAGATAGCAGATTAAAGGGGTCCTATAACCCTACCTGCAGACTTAGTATCCATGGAACACTGGAATTGAAGGGACCAGCTCCCCATTTTGACAGCCATGACAATAATACATGCTTGCTATGACCTTGTCTTAATCACTAGAGGTTAGGTGCCTTCCTCGTGAAAAGGAACCAATCAGAAGTTAGCTGGTGCACTATGCTTTATGACCCTTGGGGTACTTTACAGACAAGCACACATCAATGAAGCAGAGGGCATAGCAACCACCCTTGGAGGGCCTATGGGACATAACAACCAGTTGACCAATCAACACAGGGCAAGCACTCCAAGCTTGGAGGCACACCATTCATGAGCCTGTGTGTACCCCTAGACAACCCCCTTACACTGCCCTACAAGATCTCTCAGCAGCAGGTTCAAACTGTCTTTTGCGAGCTATTGTCCATGGCGGGTGGGTGAAAGACCCGAGTTAACATGGGGTTATCTCTTTAAAATATTACAATAAAGGCTCATGAAATTTGGATCAAGCTCTCGAACCTGCCTGGTGATTGGGGTGACCGTGGTTGTGGCCTGTGACCCTCAGATACCTGAGTTTTCTGGGGGTCTAACAGAATGAACAGAGTACTGGCAGAGTGAGTGTTCCCCTCCAGGTGTCATGGAAAGGTAGCAAGATGCCAGGACATTCATTCTCACCTCAATTATTATGGAAATTTGGGGTCCTAAACATGGCAGTATTGGGAATAATGATGTTGAATTCTCAAAACAGATTATTTTTGATGAAAAGGCATTGACACACTCTTGGGGCACTGAATAGTGGGGTACTATCACATACTGGAGTACCTGGTTGCTTCACGGATTTCCAGAATGTGTGACTCTGTCTTGGGTATCCTGAGCCTTGGCAGATGTCAGCAGGGTAGGAGATGTGGTTAAGTTCAGAGAATAAAACATTTCTTAAGTCCAGGTTACATAGGGTTGCATGGTAAAATGAAGGAGGGATTGCCCGGGGAAAGGTAACAAATGGGGAGAAGAGAAATCTGGGTTCATTGAGGGAATGAATATCTGGAGTGAATCTTTGGACCTTTTTGCTTGTGTCCCATTCAGGTCACTGGAACTTACAGGAAAACTTTGGGTTTGTCACAAACATAAATTGGATACATTTCATCTGCCTGTTTTTGAAACAAGCAACTTGACTGAAAGCTTTCACATATTTGAAAAAGAAGGATATCTATGGGACAATGTAAAAGCACATTTATTTTTCCATTCTAGAGTGATTTAGCATGGTCTTCAATACTCTTACAGAGAGAGAGAGAGAGAGAGAGAGAGAGAGAGAGAGAGAGAGAGAGAGAAACACACACAGAAAGTGAGACACATACAGACAGAGAGACAAAAGTATCAGATTTGGTGGAGTACATTCCTGACCAAGTCCAAAGCTAGTAGTTTTATCTAAGATATGGAATTTAAACCTTCCTGGAAGAAGCTACCATGCAAAACTCAAATTTCATTCAGTAATGTGTTTCTTTTCATTTTCTTAGTCCATTAAGAAACAACCTGGGGAATATGACCTTACTCCATAAAAGCATTTGAACAGATTTCCAAGGTAACAGTAACTCGAAGGATGCACTAATCATAAGATGGATTTCCCAAGGGCCAGAAGAAGAAGGATGGTACTCCCGATCTCAGAAATCAGAGTCAGCTTGATCTCATGGGCAAAAACTGCACAAAATGCCTGAACATTCATCTCGACACAGAATACCTATTATTGTTGGGAAGGAACTGCCAAAGGCACAATCCTGAAAACACAAATGATTCAGCAAATGTGGTGTTGGACCTCATTCTTGGGATAAACACTGACCTGAAGGGGTGTCTCACAGTTTTGTTAGTCCGAGAGAATGATGTCTGACGATTCCCACTCATGAAAGCATTGGAATGGTGAGAGGTCAGAGAGAGAGAGAGCCCCTCAATGGCTTTCTCAGCAATAGTGTGGGTCTTTAGTGTACATTGAAGGGGAAAGTACAAAATGGAAAACCTACCTATGAAGTACCATGAACCGAGAATTTCAGACAGGGTGGGATAGGATGAGTTGGGGGGAGAGGAGAAGAAGCAAAGAGGGTCAGAGAAATAGAAAAGAGCACAAAGCAGATAGGAAATGGAAGGTGAGAGGGAGAGGGAGAGGGACAGAGTGGGAAACGGAGAGAAAGAGATTAAGAGGGCATAAGTGGGTCATGATCTATCTTTTAATGTGGGTCTTTTAAAGCAGCCTGCAGACTTAATAATCCTGAAGGTTGGCCTGAACAGAGTACTGCCTGAGTGAGTGCATCATGGCAAGTGCCTTGGACACACTAGTCTGATGACTGCACCTTTCATTCTACTTTCGCTGAATACTGAATGTTGGGGTGTTAGAAATGGCAATTTAGGGAATAAAGATACCTAGTTCTCTAGATTGCATCCTGCTGCAGTAGGGCTTGACAATGTTGGGGACCTGAGAATGTTGTGGTACTACCATATCCTGGAGTATCTCTTTGTTTCTTCCTTGTTCAGGCCAGATAGCACTCACTCAGGTCTCCTAGACCTCAACCAATGTCAGCAGTGTAGGAGATGAAGTTAAGTTTAGAAACAAAAGTGTTTTTGAAGTCCTGGTATCAGAGCAGTGATAGGACAGATGATGGGGCGATTGACAAAAGAGAGCTCCGAGATGATGAAGAAAGGAATTTAGGATCATAGAGAGGCTGAATATTATTTTTCTGGAGTGCCTCTTTGGAACTATTTGCATGGGGTCGATTCAGATCCCTGGATCTTATAAGGATGTATTGTGTTTACCAAAAACATAAATTGGAGACTCATGAGCTGCCGCTTTATGATAGAAGCAACTTGGCTGAAAGCATTCTCATTTTGGAATGGAATGGTCTCTTTTGTATAATAAAACACCTTAATTTTGCCCTTGTAGAGAGGTTTATTATGCTGTTCAGTACTCGGCAGAGATTCAGATTGACACACACAGACACACACACACAGAGAAAGGGACACAAAAAAACAGACTGATAAAAGCCCAGTTTGGGTGGAGCCCCGTTCAGAACAAATAGATTTTCAGGTATTCACCCAGCATGCAGAGGCAAGAACAGAGGACCAGAAAGAGAGAGAGACAGAGACTTTGGTGTTGCAGGCAAATACATTGCAAAGCAGTTAGAATTACAGACTCCCACCTAGGGTGTTGAGACATATACATAGATCCAAAGACTCAGAGAGACAAAGATACAGAGAGACAGTCACAAAGACAGTGAATGATGGAGAGAGAGTTAGGGAATAAAATGACAAACAGAAATAGACAGACATACACACAGACAGACCGACACACTGTCAGACAGACAGTGGAAGGCTTAGTGTTTGTTAGGATCTGTGCATTATACATCCACAGGTTGGCTCCCCACTTATTCATGGAGTTCTGTGACTGCCTAATGAACTGTGTCCTGCTGCTGACATCATCTCATTCATCCAAGTATAATGTATAATAAAGTATAATAAGTATATTATAATAAAGTATAAAATATGATGTATAATCTTTCAATCTAATCTAAGAAATGGAATTTAAAACTTCCTAGAAGAATCTACCATGGAAAAGTCACCTTTTTTAGAGTAATGTGATTCCTTTCATTTTGTTGCTCCATAAATGTACTGCTTAGGTTATTTGACAATGCTCCACAAAAAGATATTGAACAATTTTGTCACAGTAACAGTAACAAGTAGATTCACTTAAACATAACATGCAATTTCAATGGAGTCAGCTGAAGGAGTGTTTAGTCCACAACATCTCAGAAGATGGTGTCAGCCTTAACACATCGACAATTTTGGAACAAAAAATTCCTGATCTGTTGATACCACGCAGGGTCCCTAACAGTTGAGGGAAGGCACTCCCAAAGTCCTAAATCTAAAACCCACCAGTGATTCAGCAATGTGGTGGTGGATCTCTTATGTGGGAAACACACTAACCTCATGGGGTGTATCACTGTTTGGTCAGTTGTAGAAAAGGAATTCTGGAATGACCTGATAAACCAAGCGTGGGAATAGATAAAGTTCACAGAGAGCCTTCATGGCTTTCCCAGCTCCAGAGATGGTCATTTGTTTACCAGGAAAGGGAAAGTTCACTATAGAGTTGGAACCCTGGGCAATGGAACATGAATCTTAGAATGTCCATGAACTTTAGTTTTTCTACATGATTGGAGAGTGTGAGTGGGGGTAACAGGAAGAGATGAAGACGGTCAGAGAAAGCTAACAGAGAGAAGATAGCAGAAAGGAATTGGTAGGTGAAAGAAAGAAAAATATATCAGGGGTGGGATGTCTTTTAAAGGGTCCTGTAACTTTGCCTACTTTGACCCATGGAACCCTGGATGGAACAGGGTACTGGCTGAGTGAGTACACCATTACAAGTTCCATGGGCAGGTATCCAGATGCCAGGACCTTCATTCCTACCTTAGTTTATTATGCAAATTTGGGGTCCTAGACTTGGCAACTGTGGGAAAAATGATGTTGAGTTCTCAAGACTGCTTCTTTTTGATGAGATTGCATTGACCAACTTTGGGGGCCATGTGAATAGTGGGGTATCTCCATGTCCTGTCTTACCTGGTTTCTCAATGAATTTCCAGAATGTGTGGCACTGTCTTCGGCATCCTAATCCTTAGCAGATATCAGCAGTGTTGGAGATGAGGTTAAGTTTATTGAACAAAATATATCTTAAGTCCTGTAGGAAAGGTGTGCATAGTCAGATGAGGGAGGGTTTTCCAAGGGAAAGGTACCAGGTGAAGAGGAGAGGAATCTGCATTCATTGAGGGACAGAAGACTATTTATCTGCAGTGAATATTTGAACGTGTTTGAATGAGTCCATTCAGCTCACTGGAACTTACAGGAAATCTTTGGGTTTGCCAAAAACATAAATTTTAGACACATCAGCTGCCTCTTTTGATTAAAGCAACTTTGCTGATAGCACTCACATGTTTGAAAAACAAGGGTATCTGTAGGACAATAAAAAAGAACCTTAATTTTGCCATTTTAGAGTGGTTTAGCATGCTCGTCAGTACTCTGACAGAGAGACAGAAATACACATGACAAGGGAGACACATACCATCAAACAAACCAAAGATCAGATTTTGGAAAGAACAGTCCTGAGGAAGTTGAGAGCTGCTGGTATTCATCTTGGTTGCAGGGGTAAGACAGAAGGCCAGAGAGAGAGCCTTGGAGAGAGAGGGGGGCTCAGTTAGCATGCAGGTCCATTTCAATTCAGGTAGAATTACAGAGGTTAACCAGGGAGAAGGGATATAAATAGACAGTGACTTTGAGTGATAGAGACTTAGAGATGAAAATTCAGACAAAGAGACAGAGAGACACACAGACAAACCAAGGCTTAGTATACGTTGATACAAGTGAATACCAGGTCCACAGGTGTGTCGATTCATACTCCAGGATGATGCTGTCTCTGCTTCATGAACTCTGTCCTACTGCTAACATATTTGGGGCACTCAAGCACCTGCAGTCCAATGATCCTTCAATCTAATCTAAGATATAGAATTTAAAGATACAATGCAAAACTCAAATTTCATTCATTAATGTGTCTTTTCATTTTCTTAGTCCATTAATGCACAACCTGGTTGAATATGACATTCTTCCATAAAATCATATGAACAGGTTTTTCAAGGTAACAGTACCCAGAAGGATGCTTTAATCATAAGATATATTTCCCATGTGCCAGGATGAAGAAGGCTTGGTACTCATGATCTCAGAACTCAGAGTCAAGCTTGAACTCATGGGCAAGGGCATAAAAAAATGCCTGAACATTCAAGTCGACACAGAATACCTATAATTGAAGGGAAGAAAAGGCCAAAGGCATCATTCTGAAAACACAAATGAATCAGCCAATGTGGTGTTGGACCTCATCCTTGTGATAAACACTGAACTGAAAGGGTGACTCGCAGTTTGGACAGTCAATGAAAAGGAACTTTGAGGTTTCCTATAATCCAGGCATGGGCATGGAGAGAGGTAACAGAGAGAAACCCTCCATGGGTTTTTGTTTTTCAGCATTGTGTTGGTGTGTTGTGTATGTTGAAGGGGAAAGTATGAAATGGAAACTGAACACTGAGCAATGGAATACCTAGGTTTGAAATTTCGTGAACCGAGAATTTTAGACAGCGTGGGGAAAGGGTGAGTTGGTAACAGAGGAGAAGAGGAGAAGAGGGTAGAAAAATAGCAAAGAGCAGATAGCAGATAGGAAGATGAAGGTGGGTGGAGAGAGAGAGAGAGAGAGAGAGAGAGAGAGAGAGAGAGAGAGAGAGAGAGAGAGGGCTGGATCTGTCTTTTAACGGGGTCCTTGAAAGATGCCTGCAGACATGGATATGGAGAGAGTTCACCAAGAGACAGCCTCCATGGCTTTCACAGTTCAGAGTTGGTCATTTGTTCCCATGGAAGTGGAAAGATCGGTATGGAGATGGATCCCTGAGGAATGGACCACAAATGTTAGAATTTCCATGAAGTTTAGATTTTCTGACATGTTTGGAGAGGGTGAGTGGGGGAGACAGGAGAAGAAATGAAGAGGGTCAGAGTAAGATAGTATTAGAGAAGATAGTAGAGAAGAATTGAAAATGACAGAGAGAATAATACATCAGTTGTCAAAGTGATCTGTCAGTTATTGGGTCCTATAAGCCTGCCTGCAGACTTATTACCCAAGCATCTCATGGCTGAACAGAGTACTGGCTGAGTGAGTGCACCATTTCAGGTGTCATGGGCAGCTAGCCATGATACTTTCATTCTGACCTTCACTTATTAAGAAAATTTGCGGTCACAAACTTTTGGCAACTTTGGGAATAACGATGTCGAGATCTCAGGACTACTTCTTTTTGATGAAAGTTCATTGACCATCTTTGGGGGCCCGGAGAATAGTGGGCTACTAACACATCCTGGAGTACCAGGTTGCCCCAGTGATTTCCCAAATGTGTGGCACTCTCTTGGGCATCCTAAGTCTCAGCAGATGTCAGCAGTGTAGGAGATGAGGTTAAGTTTAGAAAACAAAATATTTCTTATGTCCTTGTGACAGAGGGTTGTATGGTCATATGGGGGAGGCTTTTCACAGGGAAACATACCAGATGTTTAGGAGAGGAATCTTGGATCATTGAGAGGATGAATACAATTTAACTGGAGTGAATCTTTGGACCTATTTGCATGGGTCCCATTCACTTCCCTGGACTTACAGGGAAACTTTGGGTTTGCCAAAAACATAAATTGGAGACACATCAGCTGCTTTTTTTTTTGATACAAGCACCTTGGATGAAAGCATTCACATGTTTGAAAAAGAAGGCTATCTATAGTACAATAAAACGCAGCTTTATTTTTCCATTCTAGAGTGGTTAAGTATGCTCTTAAATAGTCTGACAGAGAGAGACAAACACACACAGCAAGGGAGACACATACAGAGAGACAAAAGTCTCAGATTTGGTAGAATACATTCCTGAGCAATTCCAGAGCTGCTGATATTCAACCAGGTTGCAGAAGCAAAGACAGTACACCAGAGAGAGAGAGTGAGAGCCCGCAGAGAGAGGGAGGGAGGGAGAGAGAGAGAGAGACAGAGAGAGACAGAGAGAGACAGAGAGAGAGAGAGAGAGAGAAGAAAGAAAGACAGAGAGAGGCTCAGTTAATTCAGTCAATTCAGGTAGATTTATAGCGGATCACTAGGTTGAAGGGACATATACAGAGAGACAGTGACATTCAGTGATAGAGAGTTAGAGATGAAATTTCATACAAACAGAGACACACACACACAAAAAAACTATATGTCCGCTGAGATATGTGTGTGCCAGGTACATGAGTGGGTCCTAATGTATTAAAGGATGATGCTATCTCTGCCTCATGAACACTGCCTTGCTTCTGACATCATTTGGTGCACCGAAGTACCTGCAGTCCAATGATCCTTCAATCTAATCTAAGGTATGGATTTTAATCCTTCCTGGAATAAGCTGCCATGCAAAACTCAAATTTCATTCAGTAACGTGTGTCTTTTCATTTGCTTTGTCAATTAATGCACAACCTGGGGTATATGACATTCCTCCACAAAAGCATTTGAACAGATTTTCTAAGGTTACAATTACCGGAAGGATGCCTTAAACATTAGAGGTATTTCCCATTGGCCAGGACCTAGAGTTCTTTGTACTCCCAAACTCAGAACTCAGAGTCAGCTTGAACTCATGGGCAAGGGCAGGAAAAAATGCTTGAATGTTCAAATTGACACAGAATACCTATAATTGTAGGGAAGAAACTACGAAAGGCATAATGTTGAAAACACAAATGATTCAGTGAATGTGGTGTTGAACCTCATCCTTGGCCTACACACCAAACTAAAGGGGTGCCGCACCATTTGGTCTATTTGAGAAAATGATCTCTGCGGATTCCCACTCATCCAAGCATGGGCATGGTGAGAGTTCACAGAGAGATACCCTCCATGTCTTTCTCAGCAATAGTGTTTGCCTTTTGTGTATGTTGAAGGTGCAAGTTTGAAATGGAAACTGAACACTGAGCAATGGAATATGTAAGTTTGAAATTCCATGAACTGAGGGTTTCATACCGAGTGGGAAAGGGAGAGTTGGAAAGAGAGGAGAAGGGGTGAAAAGATCAGAGAACTAGCAAAGAGCAGATAGCAGATAGGAAGTGGAAGGTGACAGATGGAGAGAGATGGAGAGAAAGAGAGACAGAGACAGAGTGAGAATAAGAATGCATAAGTGGGTCAGGATCTGTCTTTTAATGGGGTCCTTGAAAGCTGCCTACACACTTAGCAATTTTGAAAGCTGGTCTGGAAAGAGTACTGCCTGAGTGAGAGCATCATGCCAGATGCCTTAGACAGGCCAGCCTCATGCCGGCACATTTCATTCCTAATTTCCCTGAATACTGAATATTGGTTTGTTAGAAATGGCAGTTTGGATAATAAGGATATTGAGTTCTCAAGATTGCGTCCTGCTGAAGTAAGAAATTGACCATCATTGGGGACCTGAGAATATTTTGGTACTACCACATCATGAAGTATCTGTTTGTTCCTTCCTTTTACAGGCCAGGTAGGACTCACCCCGGCCTCCAGGACTTCGCCTGTTGTCAGCAGTATAGGAGATGAAGTTAAGTTTAGAAACAAAAGTGTTTCTGAAGTCCTGTATCTGAGCAGTGAATGGACAGATGATGGAGTGATACACAAAACAGATCCCAGATGATCAAAAAAAGTATTTGGGATCATAGAGAGGCTGAATACTATTTTTCCAGAGTACATCTTTGGACCTGTTTTCATGGGTCCCATTCAGCACCCTGGAACTTACAGGAATATTGAGATTTTTACAAAAACATAAGTTGGTGACACATCAGGTGCCTCTTAATTATAGGAGAGAGTTGGCTGAAAACATTCTCATTTTGGAATGGGAAGTGAATTGTTTGGACAATAAAAAAGCACATTAATTTTGCCATTGTAGAGAGGTTTAGCATGCTCTTAAGTACTTGGACAGAGAGACAGATAGACACCAAAACACACACACACACACACACACACACACACACACACACACACACACACAGCAAGACAGGGAGAAAGTGACACATACAAATGGACAGATAAATCTCAATTTAGGTGGAGTCCAGTCCAGAACTTGTAGAGCTTCAAGTATTCACGCAGGGTGCAGAGGCAAAAACAGAGTACTAAGACAGAGAGAGAGAGACATAGACTTTGGTTTAGTGTAACAGGGAAACACATTGCAATAGAGTTAGAATATAGATTCTCACCATGCTGTAGAGGCATATACATAGAGACACAAACAGTGAGAGACAGAGATGCATAGCGAAAGAGACAGAGGCAGTGAATGATAGAGAGAGAGGTTGAGAATGAAAAGACATAGAGACAGACAGACAGACAGTCCAAGGCTTAGTGTAGGCTAGGATAGGTACTTTATTCATCTAGAGTTAGGCTCCCAACATACTCATGGAGAAAGCTGTCTCTGCCTAATGAACTCTGTCCTTCTGCTAACATCATCTCATGAACCCAACGATCTGCAGTGTAATTATCTTTCAATCTAATCAAAGAAATGGAATTTAATCCTTCCTTGAAGAAGCTAACCATGGAAAACTCACCCACAGGTGATTCAGTCAATGTGGTGGTGGATGTCTTCCTTGAGAACCACACCAACTCATGGGGTGTTTCACCATTTGGTCAGTCCCAGAAAATGATCTCTGGTTTGTCCTGCTCAACCAGACAGTGAAAGCCACAGGTAGAGACCAGTCCAAAACAAGTACAGCTTCAGGTATTCACCTAGCGTCCAAGGCAAAAACAGAGGACTAGACAGAGTGAGAGACAGAGACTTTGGATTAGTGTAGCAGGCAAACACATTACAAAGCATTTAGAATTATAGACTCCCACCCAGTGTGTAAAGACATACAGAGAGACAAGGACAGTGAGAGACACAGATACACAGAGACATAGACATAGAGAGTGAGTGCTAGAGAGAGAGTTCAAGAATGAAATGACAGACACACAGACAGCCCAGGCTTAATGTAGGCTCGCAAAAATGTATTATTGATCCAGAAGCAGGCTCCCAACATACTCATGGAGGAAGCTGTCTCTGCATAATGATCTCTATCTTTCTGCTGACATCATCTCATGATCCCAACTATCTGCAGTGTAATGATCTTTCAATCTAATCAAGAAATGGAATTCAAACTTTCCTGCAATAAGCTAACCATGGAAAAGTCACTTTATTTACAGTAATGTGATTCCTTTCATTTTTTTTAGTCTATTGGTGTACTTTTTCGGGTATTTGACATTTCTCCACAAAAAACACGTTGAACAGTTTTTTCGCGGTAACTGTACCAGCTATATTCCCTTAAATGTAAGATGCATTTGCAATGGAGGGGGCTGAAGGAGCCTTCGTACCCGACATCCCAGAGGTAGGAGTCAGCCTTAACTCATGGACAATAGTGGAAGAAAAAAAATGCCCCAACAGTTGAGGACCTACAGGGATATGAATAGTTGAGGGAAGTTACTCCCAAAGTCTTACACCTGAAACCCACAGGTGATTCAGCCACTGTGGTGGTAGACCCCTTCCTTGGGAAACACAGCATCCTCATTGGGTGTTTCACCGTTTGGTCAATCCCAGAAAATGATCTCTATGATGCCGTGCTGAACCGATCCTGGGTATGGAGAGAGTTCACAGAGAAAGAGAGAGTATCCATGGCTTTCAAAGCTCCAGAGTTGGTCATTTGCTTACGTGGATGGGGAAAGCTTGCTATGGAGTCGGAACCATGAGCAATGGACCACAAATCTTAGAATGTACAAGAACTTTAGATTTTCTGACATGGTTGGAGGTGGTGAGTTTGGGAAAAATGAGAAGAGATGAAGAGGGTCAGAGGATGATTTAAGATAGCAGATAGAGACGAATTGGAAGTAACAGAGAGAATAATGCATCAAGTGTGGGTAGGGATCTGTCTTATAAAGGGTCCAATAACACTGCCTGCAAACTTATTACCCATGGAACCTTGGACTGACCAGAGTACTGGCTGAATGAGTGCACCCATGTAGGTGTCATAGGCAGGAAGCCAGAATCCAGGACCCTTCATTCCCATCTTCATTTATTATAGATATTTGGTGTCTTAGACTTTTAAACTTTGGAAATAACGATGTTCAGATCTCAAGACTGCTTCTTTTTGATGAAATGGTATTGACAAAATTTGGTGGTCCTGACAATAGTTGGGTACTACCACATACTGGAGTACCTGGTTGCTCCATGGATTTTCAGAATGTGTGGCACTCTCTTGGGCATCCTAAGCCTTGGCAGATGTCGGCAGTGTAGGAGATGAGGGTAAGTTTAGAAAACAAATTATTTCTTAAGTCCTGATGACAAAGAGGTTTATGGTCAAATGAGGAAGTGTTTTCTCAGGGAAAGGTAACAGATAAGGAGGAGAGGAATCTGGGATCATCGAGGGAATGAATAATATTCATCTGAGGTGAATCTTTTGACATTTTTTCATGGGTCCCATTCAGTTCACTATCATTTACAGGAAATCTTTGGTTTTGCATAAAAAAAATGGATACACATCAGTTGCCTTTTTTTGATACAAACAACTTGGCTGAAACCATTGACGTGTTTGAAAATGAAGGGTATCTATAGGACAATAAAAAGCACCTTAATTTTGCTATTTTTGAGTGCTTTAGCATGCTCTTCAATCTTCTGGCAGAGAGGCAAAAACACATAGCAAGAGAGAACTATACAGACAAGACTAAATGATCAGATTTGGTAGAGAACTGTCCTGCTTATGTCCAGAGCTGCTGGTATTCATCAAGGTTGCAGAAGCATAGACAGAAGTCAAGAGAGTGAGTGAGAGACTGGTAGAGTGAGAGAGGGAGGCAGAGTGAGAGACAGAGATGAGAGAGAGAGAAAGAGGGAGAGAGATACAAAGCAAAAAAGGCCAAGTTAGCAGGCCGGTCCAGTGCAATGAAGGTATAGCTGTACTTGCAAACCAGGGTGAAGAGACATACACAGAGACACAGTGACAGTGAGTGATAGAGAGTTAGAGGTGAAAATTCAGAGAAACAGAGAGACACACAGACAAACCATGGCTTAGATTAGGCTGAGATTAGTGAATACCATGGCCTCAAGTCTGTCCTAGCATACTCAAGGTGGATGCTGTGTCTGCCTCCTGCACTCTGTCCTGCTTCTAACATCATTTTGTGTACCCAAATAACTCCAGTCCAGTGATCCTTCAATTTCGTTTAAGATATAGAATTTAAACCTTCCTGGAAGAAGCTACCATGAAATATTCAATTTTTGTTCAGTTATGTGTGTCTTTTCATTTTCTTAGTCTATTGATCCACAACCTGGTAATATGACATTGCTCCATAAAAGAATTTGTACAGTTTTTCCAATGTAACAGTAACCGGATGAATGCCTTAGTCATAAGATGTATTTCTCATGGGTGAGGCATAAGAAGGCTTGGTACTCCAAATCTCAGAACTCAAGAGTCAGCTTGAACTTATGGGCAAGCGCAAAACAAAATGCCTTAACTTGGAACTTGACACAGAATACCTAAAATTGGTGAGAGGAAACTGCCGAAGGCATAATGCTTAA
This sequence comes from Cricetulus griseus, assembly GCF_003668045.3. Lineage (NCBI taxonomy): Eukaryota > Metazoa > Chordata > Mammalia > Rodentia > Cricetidae > Cricetulus > Cricetulus griseus. Next base: position 206,678 of record NW_023277042.1, read on the forward strand.
AACAAAAATGATTCAGTGAAAGAAATGTTGGAACTCATTCTTGGGATACATACCAACCTGAAGGGGTTTCTAAGCGTTTCTTCAGGCCAAGAAAATGATATCTGCACATTCCTGCTAATCCAAGCATGGGCATGAAGAGATTTTAAAGAGTGAGACCCTCTCTGTTTTCCACAGCACAAGTGTTGGTATTTGGTTTATGTTGATAGGGAAAGACCATTATGGAAACAGATCAATAAACAATCAAACACCAACCTTAGAAACTCCAGGAACCAAGGATTTCTGACAGGCTTGAATAGTGGAAATAGGGGAGACAGGAGATCATATGAAGTGGGTCAGAGGAAGTGCAGTGAGCAGATAGCAGAGAGTAAGTGGAAGGTAAAGGGGGGAGAGAGAGAGTGACACAGAGAAAGAGACAGTGAGTGACAGAATGACAGAGAGACAGAGAGAGAATAACAGAGCATGAGTGGCTCAGGATCCGTCTTTTAAAGTGGTACTTCATTCTTGCATGCAGACTTAGTACGCATGATACTCTTCAATGAACAGAGTACTGCCTGAGTATGTACATCATGCCAGGTGCCTTGGCCATTACACTCTGATGCCTGGAATTTGCATTCTCACTTTCCTTGTATACTGACTATTGTGGTGTTAACCTTGGCAATTTACAGAAAAAGGATATGGGGTACTCCAGACTGCATCCTGATGAAGCAGTGGTACTTAACATAACTGGGCATGTTGTGGTGCCACCGCATTCTGGAATATTGGTTGCTACTTTTTTTGCATGGCATGTAGCACTCACTTGAGCCTCCAAGAACTCACAAGACATCAGCAGTGTAGGAGATGAAAAGAAAATGTTCCTTAAATCCTGGTATCAGAGGGGTGAATGGTCAGATAAGGGAGTTTATCTGGACAGAGAGATCACAGATTAGGAGAAAAGTAATCTGTGATCACTGAGAGGCTGTATACTATTTATATGGAGTACATCTTTATATATGTTTGAATGGGTCACATTCAGCACCGCGGAACTTACATGAATCCTTTGTGTTTTCCAAAAACCTAATTTGGACTCACATCAGCTACCTCGTTATGATAGAAGTGACTTGGCTGAAAGAATTCTCATTTTGGAATGGGAAGGATATCTTTAGGACAATAAAAAGGCACCTTAATTTTGCAATTGTAGTGTGATTTTGCATGCTCTTAAGTAATAGGACACACACAGAGGGAGAGAGAGAGAGAGAGAGAGAGAGAGAGAGAGAGAGAGAGAGAGAGAGAGAGAGAGAGAGAGAGAGAGAGAGAGAGAGAGCAAGAGAGAATAACTGCTTTGGGTTCTGTCTTTAAAGGGGTCCTATAAACCTGCTTGAAGTCTTAGTAACCATGGATGCCTGGACTGAACATAGTGCTGCCTGAGTGAGTGCATCATGCCAGGTG